>NC_042997.1:199892859-200107859 GCF_006345805.1 Octopus sinensis | reverse complement strand
ATTTCTTTGACTAAAGGTGAGGCTCCAGTATAGCCACAGTCAAATGACTGAAACATGAAAAAGAGTAAAAAGATATACAAAATTTTATTTTGGTACTTATGGAAGCAACTGTCTTCGAAGACTCATATTGTCGTTCAATGCTCGAAATGAGGAGTAGATAGACAGCCAACAACTGATGAAGGGTCATTCTTTGTGTTACTTGTCCTGTTTTCCATTTGTTTCTCTCATTGTTTGCATATTGAACTCATTTGTTTTCGTATTTCATGTTTACTGTTGAAGGCGTCCTGTACCCATATATGGATATGTATATATAGATGACTGGCATCCGTGCTAGTGGAGCACTAGAGCACCATCCAAGCATGATCGTTACCAGAGCAGCTAACTGGCTTCCATGCCAGTGGCACATAAAAAGCATCATTCAAGCGTGATAGTTACCAGCATCGCCTTACTGGCACTTGTGCCAGTGGCACATGAAAAAACATTCAAGCGAGGTCGTTGCCAGTGCCGCTGGACTGGTTCCTGTGCAAGTGGCACGTAAAAAACACATCATCATCATCATCATCATCATCGTTTAACGCCCACTTTCCATACTAGCATGGGTTGGACAATTTGACTGAGGACTGTCAAACCAGATTGCTGCACCAGGCTCTTATCTGATCTGGCAGAGTGTCTACAGCTGGATGACCTTCTTAACACCAACCACTCCAAGAGTGTAGTGGGTGCTTTTATGTGCCACTGGCACGAGGGCCAGTCAGGCGGTACTGACAACAGCCACACTCAAATGGTGTTTTTTACGTGCCACATACATATAAAATTAAAACACTGAAGATGGATAAGAGAACAACGCAAAACATAGTCATGAGATAGTGTTTAATAAAAGACTGCAGCTGCTGCATGAAAACAGTTAGAAAAGTAGATGCTTCTTAATTAGTTTAGCAAGTCACGAAATTTAATTAATCAATCTTATGCCCATAGTAACAAGAACTATTAATTATCTCAATGACCAAATTTAACCAAGAATGACAGGGATAACAATCCTCAGAATCTAATTAAAATTAATTAAAATTGCAATGCAGAAGGGAATGAAATTGCTCTTTATCAATAGATGACAACTCTGGACATGTTTCACTCCAATCAAGTCTCTTCAGGAAAAGCATTGCTTAAGTGTTGTTGCAGATGTTTTATGACTGGTAAAGTGCATTGTAACTATTTCAAATTTAGGCACAATGCAAGAAATTTTGAGATGGTTTAGTTGACTGCACTGACGTCAGTAGTTGACTGGTACTTTATTTTATCGATTCCCCAATAAATGAAAGATGCAGTTTATCTTGGCTCTATTTGAAACAAGAATGCAGACATCTAGAATAAATACTGCAGTGTGATGTGATATTTTCAATGCACTGATGGTTCTGCTAATGTGGTCCCCTCGTACATTATAATGGAACTGCATTAAACCTCAAAAATGGAAGGGAAGAATAATAAAATATAATGGTCAAGTTTCTAAGAATAGACATAGGTGTTTATTGTATTGGCTAATGTGATAGTGGGGGCTGAGGAATCAGAAAGGGAAAGAAAGAAGTGTATATTGATATATGCACATGCACCCACACATCAATTCCATGCACACACACATGCATACACAACCTGTTGCAGAAGGTCAAATGTAATTTATAAAGTACCATCCTCAACACGTTACACAATTCTAGAACCATGTATATAAGGTCAACTATAAACTTTAAACAGTGATACACTATGCATCTCACTTCTATTAGATATGAGAAGCACAGTAAATCCACAACACTCGCTAGTCACATACATCATCTCAAAAATAGAAATATTCCATACATCTTGTCATGATCCATAATAGATTCAGGACTTCCATACCAGGGTCAACATTCAGCCTGTAAGTTATGCCTAAAAGAGGCATTCCACATATCATAACATAACTCTTCAATACTACTAAATAAATATAACGTGGCCTTTTTTCACACCTTCAAATTTTACCACAAATCTAAATGCAACCTAAATCACCACACAGTATATATCCTGAACATCCTTAAGTAATCTTCAGCAACCTTGTTTGACTTTCCCTTGTCTCCACTTTTTAATTTTTTAACTCTCCAATCTTATTTTTTGATTGTTAATAATTCATATATGGACATGTATACATGTATGTGCGCACATGTATGGATGTATGTGTGTGTGTATGCATATGTATGTTTGTATGTGTATGTGTGTATATGTATGCATGTGTATATGTGTATGCATATATCTATGGGTATATGTGTGTGAGCATATATATATGCATATCTGCGTATGGGTTTAAGTACATAAGTAAATTCAGTCAAACTGTCCAACCTATCCCAGCATGGAAAACAGACGTAAAACGATGATGATGATAATGATGATGATGATGATGATGACATATATATATACACACTTATGTACATATACGTATATGCATGAATATGTATTTCCTTCTAATTGAATTTCTAACATAACTTCTAACATGAAATTTTGAACTTAGCTCACAAACCACCAGCAGTCCATGGACCCCGTGTTGGGAAGCACTATAATAGAGCTTCTAGAGACACAAAAACTATATAGGCAGCGAGCTGGCAGAAACGTTAGCACACCAGCCGAAATGCTTAGAGGTATTTCGTCTACCGCTACATTCTGAGTTCAAATTCTGCTGAGGTCGGCTTTGCTTTTTATCCTTTTGGTGTTGATTAAATAAGTACCAGTTACGCACTGAGGTCAATATAATTGACTTAATCCGTTTGTCTGTCCTTGTTTGTCCTCTGTGTGTGTAGCCCCTTGTGGGCAGTAAAGAAATAAGAAACTATATAGTGGAGGTGTAAATACTTGTAATAGTTAGTTTTCTTTACATTCTGAGTTTAAAGCCCATTTCAGTTGGCTACCTTTTATGTCTAATGCTACAGGAAGGAGTACTGAGATGGATTCAGCTGACTATACCCCACCCTCCACAAAATTGCAACCATCATCACCAACTTTAACCCTTTTGATACCAACCCGCCTGAAACCGCCTCTGGCTCTGTAGTACAAATGTCTTGCTTTCAAAAGTTCTGAATTAAAATCTTCCACCAAACCTTAGTCACAATATATGTTCCTAACACTTGCTTAATGATAAACTAAATTATTTTACTAATTCTTTGTTATATTTAAAATTAATTGAAAGAAACACAGAGCATCTCAACAGAAATATGGTAACAAAAGGGTTAAATATATCAGTGAAAATGAACCAGCAGGGAAGTCTGTATGTGATTGCTTGACCTAATAGTAATAATATTCCTCCAGATCACTCCATACTTTCTTAAAAAGTGATGGACACATAGGATAAAAATGCTCTGGTATGCTGAAAGATGGGATGGTCACAGCTGGAATATCTTTGATTAGCAGTCAGCTCAATGAGGACTAAAACATTGCTAAACAATGACACAGCAATAATGATAACTACAACAACACTAACAGCAACATATTAAGGAAATTAATGGCAATGCTTTGATGATGGCAAGAAGAAAGAATAATACAGATAATTATGTTTATGTTCGTTAATGTAAACCAGTGAGTTAAACTGTAGCCCTTTAAGTCAAAGAATAACTTAGCTGTTCAATAAGCAGATATCAATAAAGCAAGTACCAGACTAAAATACTCTTTACTCTTTACTCTTTTACTTGTTTCAGTCATTTGACTGTGGCCATGCTGAAGCACCGCCTTTTAGTTGAGCAAATCAACCCCAGGACTTATTCTTTGTAAGCCTAGTACTTATTTTATCATTCTCTTTTGCCGAACTACTAAGTTACGGGGATGTAAACACACCACCATCAGTTGTCAAGTGATGTTGGGGGGGAGGGACAAACACAAACACATAAACACACACACATATATACGATGGGCTTCTTTCAGTTTCCGTCCACCAAATCCACTCAAAAGGCTTTGGTCAGCCCGAAACTATAGTAGAAGACACTTGCCCAAGGTGCCACACAGTGGGACTGAATCCGGAACCATGTGGTTGGTAAGCAAGCTACTTACCACACAGCCACGTAGTTGATAAGACAGACTAAAATTCTTAAAGACAGCATCCCAGCATAGCCACATTCTGTTGACTGAAATGAGTAAAAGAACAGAAAAGAGATAATATTCTCAAACCAAAATGAAACCATAATACTTAAATGATTATTGAATTTTTTATATCAGTTATTATTATATTATTATTATTATTATTATTATTATTATTGCAGTTTATTACTATTAACAAGATGATTTCTTTAGTACTGAAGATGGTTTTAGGGAAAGAATAAAAGATGAGATTATAGATAAAGTAAAGGATTAATGAAGCTGCTATTGGAAGTTGTAAGAAAATAGATGAATGGTAAGTATGGCAAGCTCATGGCTGCTGGTGCCATATATAAAGAAAGCATCTTTGCTGGTGCCACTTAAAAAAAGCATGCAGTACACTCTATGAAATGGTTGGCATTAGGAAGGGAATCCAGCCATAAAAACCATGCCAAAACAGACATTTGGAACCAGGTGCAGCTCTCCGACCGGCCAGCTCTGGTCAAACTATCTAATCCATATCAGCAGCATGGGAAGCTGATGTTCAATGATGATGGAGATGATGATGATGACGATGATGATGATGAGGATGATGATGATGATGATGACGACGACGATGATGTTTGTAGCCAAGATTTTCTCTCTCTGTCTCTCATATGATAGATTTCATGAAACACATGTAAGGTGTGTGTGTGTGTGTGTGTGTGTGTGTGTATGTGAAACTACAGAATATATGTGACATGGGCATTGAGTGCACACAAGATTTTTCAGGGAACTGGTAAAGTATATAAAGTCAAGTACAACGTGTTGAATGTAATGGATGTTACTTCAAGAATTTGAAAAAAAAAAAAAAAAAAGAAAAGAAAAGAAAAGAAAAGAAAAAATATAGCTGAATAAAAAGAAAAATATGTGAAATGCGAGAGTAGTGAGATATTTAAAGCATTGGACAAATGGCATTTCATTGTAGTGATGCACACTGTTCTAGCATGTGATAGCATGGAAAGGAAAATCCATTGTAGTATCGATGACAACAGTGGTAGTGGTGTTGATGGTGGTGGTGAAAGTGGCGGTGGCGGTGGCAGCAGTAGTGGAGGTGGAGGTGGTGGTGGTGGTGGTGAACACAAAACTATTATCAAAATATATATGGAAAACGAAGAAAAGATAATCCTTTGAAGTCAGAAAGAAAATTATTATATTTCATGACAATATTTTTCTTTATGCTTATATTATTTTTCCCTTTGTCTTCAATAGGATAATACATACTATAATTTATCATATTGATTTCACAGTTTGCATGAGATGGAAAAAGCTGGTGAAATTAGAATATTTTAGTACATTAAGGCTGAAAGAGAAATAAGTAACATTGGCAATGTAGCTATTTGAGTTATTTTCTTGCTTTTTTTTTTCATTTTTTTTCGTCACCCAAGAGGTATATTGCATGGGATATGTGTGAAAAACACTGATTTATCTGCTAATAATCCATGAATATCAAAGAAGTTATACCAGCTGTGAATGCATCCAAATAAGACGAAGAGAGTAACTTAGATTTGCAAAGTAGCTTAAATGAGATTAAAGCAAGTTCAGATATCAAAAGTATTTAATGTTGTTATCGACAGAAATGGCTGAAGTAGAATAGAAATCTTGGTTAAATCAGAAAACATAAACCAAATGAAGAGATACTAAAAACTAGTGTTAAGCATTAGGCAGAGTAGTAATGTTATATTGAAAGCCATTGAGTTGGTTGGGTACCACTGAAGAATTTGATTTGCATGTCTTTGTGGTTTGGGGCTTTGGAATCTCAGTTATAAGACCATGGGTTTGATTCTGGAGCTGGATGATACATTGTGTCCATGAGGAAAGCACTTCATTTCAAGCTGCTCTGAAATGAGTACTATTTCATTAGAAATGAGTTCCACTCAAGTAGTGGTACAGCCAGTGGCGGACTGGGTCTAAAAATATTGGTTGCCAGGAGACTAAGAGGACCCATCTGCTAGCATTTATTTATTTTTTTTTTTTATTGAAAGTATTCTTTTCAACTGTCTACAAACACAGCCAGGCTGAAATAATTAATGCATTCTTCCAGGAGTGAATAAAAAAATTCTCAAGTTTGAGGGGACAGGCCCCTTAGATACTAACATGGGCCCCTGTGTATGGATTCTAATGGCGTAGGGGCCCATTTGCCACCGGGCAAGCTGGCAACATGACCAGTCCACCACTGGGTACTGCCCTCTCTACCTCCAGTCATCACATCCTAAATGTTCCAGTAGGCCAAGGTTAGAAGAGTCAAGAGTCTATCTAAATATCTGTTCATAACTATATAAAGCATCATAGTGTTTTTCATTTTTTTCCTTCCTTTTGTTTTCTTTTTGTTAATCCATTAGTTCAAAGGGAAGTTTATACTTCTGGTGTTTTCTATTCTGATGTACTATGAGAAGAGTGGAGGCACAATGATCCAGTTGTTAGGGCAGCAGATTCATAGTCGTAGGATCATGGTTTCAATTCCCAGACCAGGTGTTGTGAGTGTTTATTGAGCAAAAACACTTAAATCTCCGCAAGGCTTTGGTAGGGGGTGGTGACAAACTCTGCTGTACTCTTTCACCACAACTTTATCTCACTCTTTCTTCCTGTTTCTGTTGTACCTGTATTTCAAAGGGCCAGCCTTGTCACGCTCTGTGCCATGCGGAATCTCCCCAAGAACTACATTAAGGGTACATGTGTTTGTGTGTGTGTGTACGCATAAATTGAGGATATAATCATTAAAATGATTATATCAGTGGTTGGTGTATAAAAACCACCATATTGGTAAAATTAATTTTTAAGTGTATAATTATAAAAATATAACGTAAAGTGTACTAGCCATCTGAATGTGGCTAGCCACTGGGGGTGGGGTGTTACTGACGCTAGCCACATTCAGATGGCTAGTACACTTTACGTTGTCGAGCGGTTACTGTTTATATCTCGTTCAGAGATTTATTAATGTTTTCAGACAGTTTTTCTAAATCAGTGACTGTGGTTGCTGTGAAAAACATTAAATATTATTATTTGCAAAGGTCTCCTTCATCGAAAACCGGTGTTTACCATGCGTTGACGAGAGGCAATTACCTCGAAACTATAGTCCGTATGTATCACTTAGGTTTTCGTGGGAGGATGACCTCCCTTTGCAAATAACACAAGGGCACTGAAATTGTGTCTAAGGCCAGCTGTTGACGTTGATCTCCTGGGGCTAAAAGCGTCAGTAACACCCCACCCCCAGTGGCTAGCCACATTCAGATGGCTAGTACACTTTACGTTGTTGAGTGGTTACTGTTTATATCTCGTTCAGAGATTTATTAATGCTATAAAAATATAATTATAATTAAAAGCGCTGGAGGGCCAATGCCAATATGCTAAAAGTAGATGTCAAATGTCTACAAACCACTCTAAATTTCTTCTCTTTTTATAACACAAGGCTGAATGCAAGGAAATGGACAAGAAGAATTATAAAATTTCAGTTAACTCTATATCTTAAGATTTCGTATTCTGTGATAAAAATTACTTTACACTCTTCAGTAGAAGTACACCGACAATATATATATGAGAAATACATATACACACCAATTCATTTCCACATACATATACCAATATATACATGCAAAAACAAGTAAAAATAATGGTCATTACATATTTTTCTTTTATTGGAGTAAAGATATATATGTATATATGTCAGCATCGCCTTACTGGCACCTGTGCTGAGGTCATTTCCAGTACCGCCTAATTGGCCCGTGCCGGTGGCACGTAAAAGCACCCACTACACTCTCGGAGTGGTTGGCATTAGGAAGGGCATCCAGCTGTAGAAACTTTGCCAGATCAAGACTTGAGCCTGGTGCAGCCATCTGGTTCACCAGCCCTCAGTCAAACCGTCCAACCCATGCTAGCATGGAATGCGGACGTTAAACAATGATGATGATGATGATGATGATATATATATATATAGTAAATAAAAAAAAACAAAGAACAAACACAAGAAAAAAACAACATCACGTGGAAATGATGCATGCAAAGTATTAGTAGACACTCAGGGAAGGAAAGAAAAGTGGTTTTACATTTTGAGCAAAGCTCTTCTCCAGAAACAGGAGATAGAGGAAAGTCCAAGAGAAAAGAAAGACAGACGAAAAAAAATTGCCAACGATTCACATACATATGACAGGCTTCTTTTAGTTTCTGTCAACCAAATCCACTCACAAATCTCTGGTTGGCCCAAGGCAATAGCAGAAGACATTTACCTAAGATGCTGTACAGTGGGACTGAACCCAGAACTATGTGGTTTGAAGCAAACTTCTCACCTCACAGCCGTACTTGTGCCTATTGTATCTATGTACATATGTGCGTTCTTATGTATGATAAACATTCTTTCACATGAAATTACTTGCCTTCGAATATCTAAAATTCTATAAACTGCTTGTTGACGTCATTCATCTTTTAGTTATGAAATATGAAACAAAATTATATTCACATTTAATTTTGTTTTTTCTTATAAGAAATTGATATAAAATAACAATTATTCTCTTGAAATCCATTTCAAACAGAATAGATAAATAAATAGTTTGATTATTAAGATACAAAAATCCAAAAGTAATTTCTAATCTTAATATATTTTCTGAAACTGTATTCCACTTAACGAAATTAAGTAAGATATTATACACAGCTAATCCACTAAACAAGAAAGAACTTGCATTAATATTTGACATATTTAATTTTATAAGTCTCAGATCAAAGATTTTGTTTCAATGTAAGCTACAACAACTATGTCTCAGAAGGTATTTAATTATAGATTGGTAAATTTGGGGGTAGATGCTCCAGCATGGGCAAGACTAAAATGGTTAGAACAAACTAATGAACTTAGAGAACAACATTGCATTGTTTTTAAATTGATTTTTTAAATATTAAATATCTTAGTGTGTGTATGTGTGTGTATGAGTCCCTCTCTGCATTTGTGTGTATACATATAACAGGCTTCTTTCAGTTTCTCTCTACCATATCCACTCACAAGGCTTTGGTTGGTTCAGGGTAGTAGCAAAAAGCCCATGGTCTCATGCAGTGAGACTGAGTCCGAAACCATGTGATTGCAAAGTGAATTTCTTCACCACATGCACAAACCCCCAAGCATCCCCCCCACACACACACATACATATATCTCTTTTACTCTTTTACTTGTTTCAGTCATTTGACTATGGCCATGCTGGAGCACTACCTTTAGTTGAGCAAATCAACCACCAGAACTTATTCTTTGTAAGCCTACTACTTATTCTATCAGTCTCTTTTGCTGAACCACTAAGTTTCAGGGATGTAAACACACCAGCACCAATTGTCAAGCGATGGTGGGGGAACAAACACAGACACACACAAACACACACATACACACACACACACACACACACACACACTGGCTCTCCATTGATTACGATGACAAGGGTTCCACTTGATTTCATCAACTGAATAGCTTGCTAACAAAATTAATGTGCAAGTGGCTGAGCTCTCCACAGACTCACATATCCTTAACATAGTTCTCAAGAAGACTCAGCATGACACAGAGTGTGATAGACTGGACCTTTGAAATACAGGCACAACTCATTTTTACCAGCTGAGTAAACTGGAGCAATGTGAAATAAAGTGCCCCATCACGGCCACAGTCTCTCTCTCTCTCTCTCTCCTCTCTCTCTCTCTCTCTCCCTCCCTCTCTCTAGCATGCTCTCGTGCTCTCTCTTTCTATGTATGTATAGGCCAACAGGTCTCAGGGTCTGAAAATACACCATAAAGGTAACCCTAAAAACCAGCATTCTCCAGTAATTAATATAGACTGCTCTTCTTAGAGTGTGCTTCTTCTTCAGATTTATGTTTTTCCCGAAAAATGATATACCTATGATGGGCTTCTTTCAGTTTCTGACTACCATATCCACTCATAAGGCTTTGGTTGTCTTGAGGTTATAGTAAAAGACACTTGCCAAAGGCACCACACTGTGGAACTGAATGTAGAACCATGTTGTTGGGAAGCAAGCTTCTTACCACACAACCACATCAAGAGAAAATATATTTGTTTATCAAGAGAAAATATATTTTATGAAAAAGGCTTACAAATGTTGCCGAAATTTAGCACCAAAATATTTTCAAGAATTTTGAAGTGGATTATATTATTTCCGCTTAATATGTTTCATCAGTAAGGTGGAAAATTGTCAGAATCATTCCTGCACCAAACAAAATGTTTAGCAGCATTTTTTCTGACTTTATGTTCTGAGTTCAAATACCACTGGAGTCGACTTTACCTTTCATCCTTTCAAGGTTGATAAAATAAACACCACATCAGTAGAAGAATTGGGGAAGAAATTCCAGACATGAAAACAAAAGCTGTAACTAAAAGGGCTTCAAGTAAATTTGGCAAAAACTAAAGTTTCTGTTAGCCAAATTCCACTCACACTGGTTACATTAGAAGAAACTTTGTTAAGCTGCTGCGCATTGGAATCGAACCCCCAAATCAAATGATTTCAAAGTAAAGTGTTCAACTACATGACTATGTAAATAATTTTAGTTTTCTTTTTTTAAGAATCTTTATCTATGTTGGATTATTAGAATAGGTCAAACAAATCAAAAAGGCGACGAGCTGGCAGAATCGGTAGCACGCCGGGCAAAATTCTTAGCGGTATTTCGTCTGTCGTTACGTTGTGAGTTCAAATTCTGCCGAGGTCAACTTTGCCTTTCATCCTTTCGGGGTTAATAAATTAAGTACCAGTTACGCACTGGGGTCGATGTAATCGACTTAATACCTATGTCTGTCCTTGTTTGTCCCCTCTATGTTTAACCCCTTGTGGGTAATAAAGAAATAAGTATTTCATCTGCCGTTACGTTCTGAGTTCAACTGAGGTCAACTTAGCCTTTCATCCTTTTGGGGTCGATTAAATAAGTACCAGTTATGCACTGGGGTCGATATAATCGACTTAATCCCTTTGCCTGTCCTTGTTTGTCCCCTCTATGTGAAGCCCCTTGTGGACAATAAAGAAATAAGAATAGGTCAAACAGTGATCAAAATAATAAATCTCTGAGCGAGGTATAAACAGTAGCTGCACGACATCGTGAAGTATATTTTCCACTTAAATGTGGTTAGCCCTTAAGGGTTGATGCTACTGTAGCTTGTAGCCCCAGGAAGATACATCCTCCAGCTGGCTATTGACACACTATCTGTACCCAATCAGTATTTGCAAAGGGAAGTCATCATGATGACGGGTCAATACCCAGAAACTCGGGTCCATGTGTATCACGTCAGGCTGGAGATGGTAACAATGACTCCCCTTTGCAAATACTGATAGGGCACAGATAGTGTGTCAATACCCAGGTGGAGGAGGTGTCTTCTTGGGGCTATAAGCAACAGTAGCATCAACCCTTAAAGGTTAGCCACATTTGGGTAGCAGATATACTTCAGTGATCAAAATGTTTTGCAGTATTCCATTGCAACCCTTTTCATTCTGAGTCCAATTCTTGCCATCGTAATTAATACTTTCACACATTTAATATCATTAATTTAGATGAACGTATTATTTGTTATATGGTGATAAAGCAAATGGACAAGAGTGTATCCTGCTAGAAATAGTTGTTAAATCTCCCTCATATCACTCTACTGTCTTAAATAAGAAAAGAATGTATTAAAATTCTTCTTAATCCTTTTTGCCCCTTGTGGAGCATAGAGCCTGTTTCCCAGTTTCCTTGGCATATGGGTTCTCGACCTGGATGGGATGCCAGTCCGTCGCAGGTGAGCTGCAAGATGCAGGAGGAAAGAGTGAGAGAAAGTTGTGGTGAAAGAGTCAGTGGAAGTTCACCATTACCTGCTGCCGGAGCTACGTGGAGCTTAGTTGTTTCACTCATAAACACACACATCGCCTGGCCTGAGATTCTAACCTGCAATCCCTTGACCGTGAGTTCACTGCTTTAACCACTAGGCTCTGTGCCTCCACGTTGTATTAAATAATGTAGTCTAATATTATCCCTTAAAAGATAGAAAGATGATATTTAGAATATCTTTGATCATAAGTATACTCAATAAAGCCTGGTCTGAGCGGAAATAACAACAGTAACATTGACAATGTAGAAATAAAGTTTATTGGATGTTGTTTTTGTTAATAAAAGAATTATAACGTTGCAATACTGGCCAGGAGCAAATCTTCAAAACAAGTGTAATGAGTAGATTAAAAATGAATTATTTGAGCCTGAGAGAAAAACAAAGAAAGATTAATTGTTTATGTGTTTAATCAACGTTAATGATTATATAAGAGCAAGCAAAACATTAAATAAAATAAATAAATAAATAAAATTCCTGTTTAATACAATGTAAAGAGTAAAGTGACAAATTGTATCAAATTATTCTTAATCATAATATAACCAGAAAATTTGTAGAATGGAAGAAAGAAAAAATGAATAATCCCAAATGAAAGCAAACGGAAATTTTACTCACAATCAAAGAAATATTGCTGTTAGATATGAAATAATTGATGAAAATAACTAAAGATATTTGAGAAATGATGGATTAAAGAATGAGAAAGACTGCTAATAAAAATGATCTAGGACATTTCTCCAAAGTGTCAGATCTCTACTGAGGCTAATTAAACATTTCTTGTGTTTATCAAGAGAAAATATATTTAGGAAAAAGGCTTACAAATGTTGCCAAAATTTAGCACCAAAATATTTTCAAGAATTTTGAAGTGGATTATATTATTCCCGCTTAATATATTTCATCAATAAGATGGAAAATTGTCAGAATCATTCCTGCACCAAACAAAATGTTTAGCAGCATTTTTTCTGACTTTATGTTCTGAGTTCAAATGCCGCTGGAGTCGACTTTGCCTTTCCTCCTTTCAAGGTCGATAAAATAGGCACCAGCTGAGAATTGGGGTCAATGTAAATGACTTACCCACTGCCCCAAAATTGCTGGCCTTGTGCAAGATTTGAAACTAATATTTTTCATCCATCTTTGCACGAGGAATATATTTTGTTATTTTGATAATTTTTATATTCCTTCTTAAAGTGGAGAAAGAACAGTGCTCTCTGTCATTGGCTATTTCATGATCAGATTTCATTTGCACTCTCACCTCTTTTGTTGGTAAATCATTCTGCATTAGCAGCAGGAGGCACAATGGCCCAATGGTTAGGACAGCAGACTCATGTTCGGAGGATCGCGGTTTCGATTCCCAGGCCAGGCGTTGTGTATGTTTATTGAGCGAAAACACCTAAAGCTCCATGAGGCTCCGACAGGGGGTGGTGGCGACCCCTGTTGTACTCTTTCACTCCAACTTTCTCTCACTCTTTCTTCCTGTTTCTTGTCCCCAACTTCCTATGCAACCGCTGAGCCTGGATGTGCATTCATCCATCCGTCGATGCTCTGAGTGTCGGGGGGTGACCTGCTTTCTCTTCTGCGGGTCTTACGAATAGCAAAGGACCTTGTTTTGAACTTCTCAGAAGACCGCTTCTCTCAACAAACAAACAAGCATCAGCAGCATGCAGTCACAAGTCTTGTTTGCTGTTTGCCAAATACTCTGTCATGTTTCTTCTTTCTCTGTTGATCTACTCCTGTATACTAACCAGCTGACATCCACTTTACATTTCTTCGACCTTGTCTTTATTTCTCAGTGCAAGATATTGTCCAGCTTCAGGATCCCAAGTTATTTGTTACACATGATCATCTGAGTCTCCCGTTTGCTCTCTGTTTGGCAAATCTATGTCCCTACCATTTACTTTTTCCTGTTTCAATGTTAGCACCACACACTGCAATCCCAAATTTCATTCCTCTATCTTTGCAGCATATTTGTACAATCTCGACCAGCCTCTCCATTCAGGCTCTGTTTCCATGAACAGTTTTAAATCTTTCATGAAGAGAAGGTGGTTCAGACAAGGTTCATTCTCCCTCAGCTCAAAGTGACTTTGCATAGAATTACAGAAAGTAGGCATCATCATCATCATCATCATCATCGTTTAACGTCCGCTTTCCATGCTGGGATGGGTTGGACAATTTGACTGAGGTCTGGCGAACCAGATGGCTGCACCAGATGGCTGCACCAGACTCCAGTCTGATCTGGCAGAGTTTCTACAGATGGGTGCCCTTCCTAACGCCAACCACTCTGAGAGTGTAGTGGGTGCTTTTACATGCCACCGGCACAAGGGCCAGTCAGGCGGTACTGACAGAAGCCACGGTCAAATGGTGCTTTTTATGTGCCACCTGCACAAGAACCAGTCCAGCGGCTCAGATAGCTATTATTATTATTATTATTCAGTAGTTTTATTTTTATAGCGTGCTTTCACTTCACTACCGAGCACAGCTCTGTGTGCCTTGGGTATGTGCTGTGATTTGTTGTGATGCTCTGATGGTTATTGTATGGAAAGTGTTCTGCGTAGGATGTGTGCAGTGCCTAGTAGTGCAATTTTCTGTATGTTATATGTTTGTAAGTCCTGGTGTTTTTGTTATGTATTTGTCTGAATATTTTTTTATCATGCCTAATGCACCTACTATGATAGGAATTGTTTCTGTTTTCAGATTCCACATTCTAGTTACCTCTATTTCCAGGTCTTTGTATTTTGAGAGTTTCTCCATTTCTTTTAGAGACATGTTGTCATCAGCCGGTATTGATACATCAATTAGAAAGCATTTTTTTTCTTCATGATCTCTGACAACTATATCTGGTCTGTTGGCCTTAATTTCTCTATCTGTGTGTATCGGCATATCCCAGAGTATGGTTGCTTTCTCGTTTTCTGTGACCTTTTCTGGTGTGTGCCTATACCATCTTTGTTCTGTTGTTATTCCATAATGTTAGCATATCTTCCAATGTATGTAGGTTCCAACTCTGTCATGTCTGTGAATATATTCCTTCTTAGCCAAGACTGGGCAGCTAGAGATAATATGATTTATTGTTTCTTGTCCATCTCCACATATTCTGCAGTTATTTGTAATATTTCTTTTCATTACATGTTTTTGGTAATTTCTGGTGGGGAGGCTTTGGTCTTGTGCTGCAATTAAAAATCCCTCTGTTTCTGCTTTGAGTCCTGAGCTTCTCAACCATTGCTGGGATTTTTCTTTGTCTATTTCTTTTGCGTTTAGTTTAGTCCAGTATTTACCATGAAGGGGCTTTTCTTGCCATCGTTTTATCATGGTTCGTTGCTGTTCTATTTTTAGTTTGGATTTCATTTGTTTTATAGCTTTTGTTGTTTCTTCATCTTCTTCTTCTTCTTCATGTTTATTAGGTGGTATGATTTCTTGTTTGTATTTGTCAGCTTCCTTAAATACTGAGAACAGTTTTTTGTTTTGCTCGTGTTTTGCCGCTATCTGGATCAGTTTTCCTTCCTTCTGAAGTAGATATTTTTGCAGTCCTATGGTGGTTATTTTATAGTAGTTTTCCAGCTGTATAAGGCCTCTACCACCTTCTATACGTTGTATATATAGTCTTTCTATGTCAGATTTTGGGTGATGCGTCCTAGATCCTGTCAGTATTTTTCTTGTTTTCCTATCTATTTTGGTCAGTTCATTTCGTGTCCAGTTAAGGATATTGTAGCTGTTACTTATAACTGGGACAGCTAAAGTGTTGATACCTATTATCTTGTTTTTAGCATTGAGCTCTGTATTTAGTATTGATCTAACTCGTCTATAATATTCTTTTTTTATTTTCTCTTTCATTTGTGTGTGTTGTGTCTTATCTAGTTCATGGATTCCTAAGTATTTGTAAGTTTGGCTTTGGTCTAATTCTTTTATTTCATTGGTTTTATCTAGTGTGATGTTGTTACTCTTAACTAGTTTTCCTCTTTTCAGGGTTACTTTGGCGCATTTTTCTAATCTAAATTTCATATCTATTTCTTTGGTAAATCCATGAACTGTCTTTAATAGTGTTTCCAGCTGTTTGTCATTTGCAGCGTATAGTTTTAGGTCATCCATATATAAAAGGTGGCTGATCGTTTTGCCGTAACATTTATATCCGCATCCAGTTCTATTTAGCATATCAGATAGAGGTGACAGTGCCAAGCAGAAAAGGAGTGGAGAGAGCGTGTCTCCCTGGAATATTCCTCTTCTAATGGGGATGTCTTTGGTT
Organism: Octopus sinensis; assembly: GCF_006345805.1. Classification (NCBI taxonomy): domain Eukaryota; kingdom Metazoa; phylum Mollusca; class Cephalopoda; order Octopoda; family Octopodidae; genus Octopus; species Octopus sinensis. The sequence goes on along the minus strand of NC_042997.1, from coordinate 200,091,690 downwards.
TTCATGAGTCCCTCTTTTGTTTGGAGGTGTAGGACTGTTTGCCATTTATTCATAGAGTGCTCTATGAATTTTATGATTGTTGGTGCTACTTTGTTAATGGCTAGTGTTTCGAGGATCCATGTGTGGGGGATGCTATCAAACGCCTTTTTGTAGTCAATCCAGGCCATACTGAGGCCTTTCTTCTTTCTGTGGCTGTCTTCAGTTATGGCTTTATTAATCATTAGTTGATCTTTACAGCCATATGAGCCTTTGCGGCATCCTTTCTGCTCTTCTGGGAACAGTTTGTTTTCGTCCAGGTGCTTGTTCAGCCTTTGTGATATCACTGCAGTAAATGCCTTGAACATAGTAGGGAGACAGGTTATTGGTCTGTAGTTTTCTGGTTTTTCTGTTTCATTTGATTTGGGAATTAAGATGGTTTTCCCCTTCGTGAGCCATTCAGGCATTGTCTCTGGCTCTGCTAGTACTTTGTTAAAGTTTTCAGCCAGCTTTTTGTGCATTCCTGTTAGATATTTCAACCAGAAGTTGGGGATCTTGTCATGCCCAGGTGCCTTCCAGTTGCTTAGTCTTTGCAGTGCCTGGGTGACCTCTTCAGTTGTTATGGGCGTCCAAAGTTGTTCAGATGCCGAGTTTGTTATTCTGATACTCCTTTTTTTTGGTGGTTCGTTCGCCGACCATATTTCTCCCCAGAATTCTTCCAATTCTTCTGCCGTTGGTGCTCAGTGACTTCTATTTTATTTTTTCCCAGTTCTTGGTAGAACTTTTTGGGGTTAGAGTTGAACTTTTTGTTTTCTTCAAAGAAGCGTTGGCGTTTCTTGTACCGGCGGATCCTTTGTGCTTTGGCAAGGATATCTTGCTTCAGCTTTTCTTTTATTTCAGGCAAATCTTTCTCTGTGATGTTATATTTATTATTATTATTATTATTATTATTATTATTATTTTATTATTATTATTATTACTATTAAGGAGATCACCTGACAGAATTGTTACTGCACTGGACAAAATACTTAAGAGCATTTCCTCTGGCTTTGTGTTCTGAGTTCAAATCCTGTTGAGGCTGACCTTTCCTTTCATCATTTCAGGGTCAATAAAATAAATACAAATCAAATATTGGGGTCAATGTAATCAACCAATGCTAGCAAACAAAATTTCAGGCATTGTCCCTATAGTAGAAAGGATTATTATTATTAAAACCCAGGAAGACATGGGATGAGGTGGTCCAGCATGACCTTCGAATGTTGGGCCTCACAGAGGCAATGACGAACGACTGAGATCTCTGGAGATATGCTGTGACTGCGAAGATCCAGCAAATAAAGTGAGTTCACAGCTGTAACCTACACCAGTTTCACATAACCAGCCCCAGCCCATTCAAAAGTGCCTTGGATCGAAAGGTGACCTGCTGTGCTTGAGGAGACCTATTAAGTCAAGTACATCAACATCAAAATGAAAATCAAGTGGAAATTGTAGCTGTGATCCCCATGCCAGTGGCACGTAAAAATCACCGTACGAACATGGCCGATGCCAGCACCACCTCGACTGGCTTCCATGCTGGTGGCACGTAAAAAGCACCAAACAATCATGGCCATTTCCATCTTCCTCTGGCCTCTGTGCTGGTGGCACATAAAAAGCACCCACTACATTCACAGAGTGGTTGGCATTAGGAAGTGCATCCAGCTGTAGAAACACTGCCAGATCAGACTGGAGTCTGGTGCAGCCTCCTAGCCTCCCAGACCCCAGTCGAACCGTCAAACCCATGCTAGCATGGAAAACAGACGTTAAACGATGATGATGATGTTGATTATTATAAATATTAATATTATAGCCATCACACAGTATACAACATTGTGAGGTTGTTGATTGAAGATATTGTGTCTTCCGGGGGTTTGTACTGTTTGTCAACTCACAACAAGGACCTCAGACAAACAGTATTTTATGCAATACACATGCAGTTCCAAGTAATGCAGACTTTTGCAATTCATCTATATCGTAGGGTATTTCTAAGGTTTTCAGATGTTTTTTTTATGTATTATTATTATTATTATTATTATCATTATTATTATTATTATTATTATTATTTCTTTTATCACATGCTTTCACTGCACAACCGAATACAGCTCTGTGTGTCCTGGGTATGTGCTGTGGTTTGTTGTGATGCTCTCATTTTCACTGTACTGAAAGTGTTTTACGTAGGATGTGTGCTGTGCCTAGTAGTGCTATTTTCTGTATGCTATATATATTTGTAAGTCCTGGTGTTTTTGTTATGTATTTGTCTGAATATTTTTTTATCATGCCTAATACACCTATTATGATAGGAATTGTTTCTGTTTTTAGATTCCACATTCTGGTTACCTCTAATTCCAGATCTTTGTATTTTGAAAGTTTCTCCATTTCTTTTAGAGAAATGTTGTCATTTGTTGGTATTGATACATTAATTAAAAAGCATTTTTTTCCTTGATTTCTGACAACGATATCCAGCCTATTGGCCTTGATTTCTCTATCTGTGTGTATTGGCATTTCCCAGAGTATGGTTGCTTTCTCATTTTCTGTGACCTTTTCTGGCGTTTGTCATCTTTTTTCTGTTGTTGTTCCATAGAGTTGGCATAGCTTCCAGTGTATATAGATCCCAACTCTGTTGTGTCTGTGAATATATTCCTTCTTAGCCAGGACTGGGCAGCCACAGACAATATGATTTATTGCTTCTTCTCCATCTCTACATATTCTTTCTTTTCATCACGTGTTTTTGGTGATTTCTGATGAGAAGACTTTGATCTTGTGCTACAATTAAAAATCCTTCAGTCTCTGCTTTGAGTCCTAATTTGATTTTCTCAGCCATTGTCAGGATTTTACTTCGTCTATTTATTTCTGTTTAGCTTAATTATTAATATTATTATTATTATTATTATTATTTCAATGCTAAATTTGTTTTAACTACATGAATTAACCTAGGTATGTCTATTTAGGAAACACAAACAATAGCTTCATTTTAGCGTTGGAGATATCAACATTTGGAACATTGGCATTTGGCACTTAGGGAATTGGTATTTAGAAAATAAAACCCTACGGCAGACACTGTAGATACTGTAGATGTAGAACAAAATTCCACATAATGTTTTCTGACAGGTGACAGGTATTTTTCACCTTTACGAATTGCAAATCAAAAGAGAAGGAAATACACATCGAGATTCCAAATAAAGAATCAGATGCTTATGGAAAACCAGTCACATACATGTGTGTGCATATGTGTGTGTGTATATATATATATATATATATATATATATATATATATATATATATATATATATATGTACATATATATATATATATATATATATATATTATATATATATATATACATATATATATACATATATATATATTATACATATATATATATACATATATATATGTATATGTATATACATATATATGTGTGTGGTATATATATATACATATATATGTACATGTATATATATATATATATATATATATTATATATATATATATATTATATATATATATATACATATATATCTACACATGTATATACATATAGATTATATATATGTATATATATATATATATACACATACACACACATACATATACGTGTGTGTGTGTGTACATATACTAATATGTATATATGCATATATTTATACATATATATATATATACACACACACACACACAAACATTTACATATAGATATACACACACACACACATATGTAGATACACACACACATACACACATATGTAGATACACACACACATACACACACACACACAAACACGCTTTGTGAATACAATCATTATCAGAAACTTCATATAACAATATAGCAATACAGAATCTGTACATTCAGCTAAATGAACAATGGATCCACTTCAGAAATCATGTGTTTGTGAAATTTACTTAGCATTCGGAGAAACAAACTTATTTTATTGTTCAGGAAATTAAGGTAGCAGAACAATGAGCCAAAACGAGAGAACCAAATTCTACAACTTGGTTTTGATTGCTGCTTGTAGCTGATTCTCTTTGCTTGTGATTGTAGGCATGGCTATGTGATTAAGAAGTTTGCTTGATGAATGTGTAGTTTACGGTTCAATTCCACATGGTGGTATCTTGGTCAAATACTTTCTACCATAGCTTTATATTGACCAGTGCCTTGTGAATGAAACTTGGCCAATGGAAATTGGCATGGAAGCTTTTAATGGGATGGTTGACATTCTTGATTCTTGGCTGGGAGATTTAATACATTTCCTGGTTTAACACCAGTATTTGGTGCTTGTTTGTTTGTTTGTTTGTTTGTTTGTTTATTTGCTTGTTGAGCGAAGCTGTCTTCGTCCCATGGGAGAAGTCCGAAATGTTGGTCCTTTGCTATTCGTAAGACCCGCAGAAGAGAACGCAGGTCAACCCCTGACACCGAGAGCATCGACGGATAGATGAATGTGCATCCAGGTTCAGCGGTTGCATAGGAAGTCAGGGACAAGAAACAAGAAGAAAGAGTGAGAGAAAGTTGGAGTGAAAGAGTACAACAGGGGTTGCTACCACCCCCTGCCAGATTCTCATGGAGCTTTAAGTGTTTTTGCTCAATAAACACACACAACACCCAGTCTGGGAATCAAAACTGCGATCCTCCGACTGTGAGTCCGCTGCCCTAACCATTGAGTCATTGCACCTCCACAGTATTTGGTGCTGATGTGATATTGGTGGAGTCCACTCTAATCCAAGCATTTGGACCATGTCCTTAACTTGAGGATAACTTACCCTCACTAATCATTGAGGCCCTGAAAGGTGTCATGGATGATGCTGTGCTTTTGCTTCTGACTAAATCAGTAAAACAGATTGATTAAGGAAAGTGATTAACTCAAAGAACTATAGTTACCATTCTTTTTATTACAGGCTCAACATGACTTCCCAGACACTGATAGTCTGGGACCTCTTATGTTTGTTCCTTCTTGAGCCATGCTTGGCTCATAAGGGCCAGTTTCCTGGTTTCCTTGGTGTATAGGTTCCCCACCTGGATGGGATGCCAGTCCATCGCAGGTGAGCTGCAAGATGCAGGAGGAAAGAGTGAGAGAAAGTTGTGGTGAAAGAGTCAGCAAAAGTTCACCATTACCTTCAGCTGGAGCCACGTGGAGCTTGGGTGTTTCGCTCATAAGCACACACATTTCCCTGTCTGAGATTTGAACCCATGATCCCTCAACTGAGAGTCCACTGTTCTAACCACTAGGCCATGTGCCTCCACAAGACCTCATAATCTGCACTAATTTAAAACCAAGAACTGCAAAGTCTGTTTCTCAAGTAAGCCAAGGAGGAATTTGAACTCACAATATAAAAATTAGAAGCAAATACTGCATGGCATCCTGTTTGATATGCCTTCAATATTCCCAGTTCCACTATCTTTGAATGGTATTTTCTTTATCAACCCTTGAAAGGGTTAAAGGCAACAATGACCTTGATGGGATTTGAACTCAGAATGCCAAATGACGGAGCAAATACTTGAAAGGTTTCTATCCAATGCTCTTACAACTCCAACAATTCATTGACAATGATATCAACAGGAACATGAATAATCCCCTTTTAATTGTTGGGGTTTAACTCCAGATTATCCCTGATCAAGCAGATATGTTGAAATGTGTTCCAGCTGTTGCCATGACATTATATTCATTAGTGACTCCTTTATTTAATATGTTCTTCCCTCCTTTTTAAGCTAGTAAAATGTGATGAGAGGAGATTTAGTTGCTATTTCTAGCAGGTCAAGTGTCTGTAAAGATAGATATTGCTGAATATTAAGAATCACCCAGTGACAAGCACCTGTGATTATGAACAATCAATCATGTTGATATTTAATTTTAATGACTTTCAATCTTAATAAATGAAATAAATAAACGATTTATCAATTACTTCAGCTTGAAGAGGCCGATATAACGAGAATAATTAATATAAACTCCCCAATATGTATACAATGAATTTATGTTGTGATCGTTTATTTCATATTTCAGGTAATTCTGACCTTTTTTTTAATGTAAAACTGTGTTTTATTTTAATCATTCTTTTAAGTATAATCACCATTATCTCTTTAAAATAAGAATTATGTTCTCTTTAAAGATTAAAACAATATCAAAACAGCCAGTCTGATGCTTCCCTCATTAATGCAGTGAGCTTCCACAACCATTTGCACAACTGACAAAAATGCTTACCAGCTTTACTTCAGGCTCTTTACACTCTGAGTTCGAACCCTGTTGAACTTAACTTCACACATTATCCTTGTAGGGTCAATAAAATAAACTGCCAGTCGAGTACTCTCTCTCTCTCTCTTCTACTCTTTTACTTGTTTCAGTCATTTGACTGCGGCCATGCTGGAGCACCGCCTTTAGTCGAGCAAATCGACCCCGGAACTTATTCTTTGTAAGCCCAGTACTTATTCTATAGGTCTCTTTTGCCGAACCGCTAAGTGACGGGGACATAAACACACCAGCATCGGTTGTCAAGCAATGCTAGGGGCACAAACACAGACACACAAACACACACACATATATATATATATATATATATATATATATATACATATATACGACAGGCTTCTTTCAGTTTCCGTCAACCAAATCCAATCACAAGGCATTGGTCGGCCCGGGGCTATAGCAGAAGACACTTGCCCAAGATGCCACGCAGTGGGACTGAACCCAAAACCATGTGGTTGGTTAGCAAGCTACTTACCACACAGCCACTCCTGCGCCTAGGAGTCAATGTAATCAACTTTCCTCTTCGCCTCAAAATTGCAGACATTGGTCTCTACAACAAACCAGTGTTCCATTCAAGGTGAATGTTGAAATATTTTAATTATTCTCAGTGCAGTTTCAACTTCTATTTTTCCTGTGCCTTCACTTATGAGGCTTCATAAGCATGAAACATGAGTTGTCACTGACTTACCAAAGATTAGACTCATGCTTCACAGAACTCTATTCCTTATCAGTTTAAATTCCTAGGTTGCCTCCCTTACTTTTCTAGACCAGAATTAGTCACTTAATGTTATTCCTGTTTCTTCTCATTACTGTGCCTAATACTAATTAACATTAGTATTAGACCCAACAAATCCACCCACAAGGCTTTGGTCGTCCTTGGGTTATAGTAGAAGTCACTTGCCCAAGATCACATGGGTGGGAAATAAACCTCTTAAGCACACAACTGTGCTTACACCTATCAAAAAATGGAGCACTCTATTGGTTACAATGACGAGGGTCCCAGCTGATATGATCAATGGAAGGGCGTGCTCATGAAATTAACATGCAACTGACTGAGCAATCCACAAACACGTGTACCTCTAACATAGTTCTCAGGGAGATTCAGCATGAAACAGAGTGTGACAAGGCCGGCCCTTTGAAATACAGGTACAATTCATTTTTGCCAGCTGAGTGGACTGGAGCAACGTGAAATATAGTGTCTTGCTCAAGGACACAATGTGTCGCCGGGAATTGAACTCACGACCTTACAATCATGAGCCGAATGCCCTAACCACTAAGCCATGTGCCTTCACACACTTATCTCATAATAATAAATAGTAAATCCTATTTATTAAACATAACTTTCCAAGAGGAATAATGATATAGGTGTAATTCCTTAGTACTGATTTCCATAAAACAGCTTCAATGAAATATATCTGATATATATGAAGTGGCGTGCAATTTTGATTTGCACCTGCTATTTCTTATTTTTGAAATTTGAATGAAGAGAAAATTTTCATTGAATTGAAAATAATAGAGTAAAATGATCACGTTATGCCTGAAATTATTTCAGATTTTAAAGTTGCAAAGATTAAACAGTCTTATAGTAAAAATAACCATTGCCAACAACAACAACAACAATAATAATAATAATAATAATAATAATAATAATCATGATAATAATCATAGTAGTAGTAATAGTAGTAGGGGTGGTAGTAGTAGTAGCTAATTATTCAAATAATAGCAAAGTCTTTCTTTTGTTGTAGTATATATACTGGTAAAATATGGTAAAATATTTACTTATTTAACAAAAAAATATTCTATTTTATTCTTGTTTTAAATGTCTTTAGCATGAAAGTAACACATCTGCACAAAGCTTTAGGCAAGATTTCATGTAATGGTACTTTTCTCTTTTTTTTTTTTTTTTCGGCTTTACATATTTCCCTTGCTTAATGGATGTGGAATAAAAGAATTTATTTTTCAAATATAACAAGTTTTTTTTTCTAATCAAGATTTATTTCAGAAAAAAATAAAAAATAAAAAAAATTATAGAAAGAGAAGTTGAAAAGAGCTTTTTTTAGTCATGACTAAATGGAAAGTTATACGTAAGTATATTCTCCGCATATATACATATTACATAAATAGAGCTGCGGGTATAAAAATCACAGAAGAACATGGAAAAAAAATATCTGGAGTTTGGATTGTGTTGTTAGATATTACTCTATATGGTGCCAATGTTAGAAATCAATGCAAATTTTGGCAATAACTTTATTGCCAAAAGTGAGGATTCTTATATAGCAGGGGTTTCCAACCTTTTAGCTTCCTGACACATTTTGGCTAATCAATAATACTCTTTGAGACTCTTTTTCTTTAAAATTCTAAAGAGGTGAACTTATATTTTGACAAATTAAACTTAAATGTTGAAGTGAATCGAACGGCTTTTGTGTGTTTCTTAAATGGCTTACAAACACCTTCCACGCTGCAATTGTTTCCGTTCCAGCACACGATCTCAGATCAAATCACTTGCTATGCGAGTACATCTCCGTAAAAAGTTGAAAAAGTAGTGAATTTGGAACTGACTGACAGTGTTGTTAGACCATTGGATAAAATGCCATATTATTTGTTCAGGCTCTATTCACTTCGAGTTCAAATCCTGCCAAGGTCAACTTTGCTCTTCATCCATACCTTTGCAGTTGATTACCCCATCAAAAACTACAAAGTACCAACCTGGGGTGGTGGATTAGCAGAACTGCAAGAAAATCAGACTGGATGCTTTTGCTATAGCATTTGTTCCAGCTCTTTGCTACCTAAGTTCAAATCTGCTCAAAGCCTGAATGCCTACATATGGTTTAGCATGATTTGGTACTTCAACTTCCTCAAGTAGAGTTCATTCTATTACTAGCATTAGAGCTAGACCTCTAGTTTGAGAATAGCTCCCTTTCTCCCTTTCACCAGTTCCTATCAGTACAGGGGGTTCTATTAAACGGGTAGGTTCTACTGATTAGGGATTTTATAGGGTTACCTGGCCTTTCTACAACCTTACTTTTCAGCTTAAGCTTGTCTGGAGCCCTTCTAAAGCAGCACACCAGTTTGCCTCTAGTGGTGGTGTTGACAAACATGATACTCTGGTATTTGTGGCTACCATACCAAGAGTTGGCCTTCCCTATTTTCTTCTTAGTCCTTTCACTGGTATTCCATATATATAAAGTATTCCAGAGTGGACAAATCCCACTCCTATCCTTATATATGATAGTTTCAAATTCCGTCATGGCTCCTTTATATACTCTGATCCTTTCCCTATGGCTGTATCCGGACAACTGCATGTGGTGGATGAAGTGTTCTATGTGTCTCTTTAACTCTGTAGGGTTGCACATGTGGGACACATTTCTCATTACTCTGATGAGGTCTGCCATCAATATATTGAATTTGGCATTGTCCGCAATAGCTGAGTTCTGGTGGATCAGGTATTTGGAGGCCATAGGTTTGGCATAGTGAGAACAGAGGGTTTGGGTTATATTATTCACTGTTTCCTTTCAGAGTTCTGTGAAATAACACTTTCTGGGAGAACATGTTTCAGTGGCCAGAAATTTTGTTGAACAGTGTAAAGTGTTAGAGAAAGAAGCCTGGTTGTTTCATGCAATAAATAGATCTTGATGCCTAAAAATAATGTGGAGCCCTAATTTATAATTTTGCTTGCATGGAACCCCACCAAATTTTTATATGGGCCCCTATGGGTCATAGGGACGCCAGCTAAGAATCACTGCACTTGAGTGATTGGTGGACAAGAGAACCTGTCTAGTGCTGGTGCCAGCAAGTGGTTGGCAAATGAGCAAAGAAAGCATGGAACTGTGATGTCCCATTATATATGTCTCTCACCAAGGACTATTCAACCTCTCTGGTGTGGGTCCCATAGAAAAATGCACCCAGTGCACTCTGTAAAATGGTTGGGAATAAGAAAGGCATCCGACTGTAAAAATGAAGCCAAATAACAACTATGGGCACCAGTCTTTGGGAGCAGTGACTTTCATTTAAAAAATTGATGATCCATTCAACCCATGCTGGCATGAGAAGCAAATGTAAAATGATGATGATTATGATGATGGTGGTGGTGATGATGATGACAACAATGATGATAAGACACTAAGTGCAAGAGGAAATCATATTACTAGACAATTTAAAGAATACAATAATATAGGAAAACCTGTTTTAGTGTAATATGTTAAGTGTTATCAGGTAGAGATAAAATATATTTCTACCTTCAAAAGTTAACCAAAGCAAAAAGCAAATCAAAGTATTTTAACCTCAGATGCTGACCTTATAAAGTGGATGAGAAATATTGCTTCTACACAATTCTGTTTCTAGAATAATTTCTACTTTACTAATCAATATAAAAGTAGATGTTTTATACTTTGCCAAGTTTAGAAATGATATAAGTTCATATGTGTGGTTCTCTCACCATACATAACAGGATATCTACATTTATTTTTCTTTCAATCACTTGCTTTTTTTCTTTTTTCTTTTGTTGTTTTTCTTTCCATTTTTCTTTCTTTCTTTGTCTCTCACACACTCATGCATATATATATATATATATATATATATATATATGAAGGCACATGGCTTAGTGGTTTGGGCATTTGTCTCATAATCGTGAGTTCAATCCCTGGCGACGTGCTGTGTCCTTGAGCAAGACACTTTATTTCACATTGCTCCAGTCTAACTCAGCTGGCAAAAATGAGTTGTACTTGTATTTCAAAGGGGCTAGCCTTGACACACTCTGTGTCATGCTGAATCTCCCTGAGAACTACATTAAGGGTACATGTGTCTGTGGAATGCCCAGCCACTTGTATGTTAATTTCATGAGCAAGCTGGTTCATTGATTGTAACTGTCTAATTGGTCCTCATGCCAGTGGCACATAAAAGCACCCACTACACTCTCGGAGTGGTTGGTGTTAGGAAGGGCATCCAGCTGCAGAAACTCTGGCAGATCAGATTGGAGCCTGGTGCAGAGTCTGGCTCACCAGTCCTCTGTCAAACAGTCCAACCCATGCCAGCATGGAAAGCGGACATAAAACGATAATGATGATGATGAGATATATATATATATAACATCATATATATATGTTTATGTAATCATTTTGCAAGATTCTTGATGTGAACTCATGTGTTGAGACAGATATTGCTATTTGGGGATGGTCATGTTGCCAGTTTAGCCAATGAAAACACACACACTATTTATTCGGTGCTCACTTGGTTCAGCTTTATTTCATATTAATTATATTTTAGAGTTCTTTCGTCACACTACTGTGATCTCATCAGAGGTCTTTTGCTTTTTCTTTCTTTTTTGTGTCTCTCTGTCCTAATGAGCTGCCATTTTGTGTTCCTGCTGTATGTGTCTTTATTTGCACATACGTATATCCCTGTGTATGTCAATATTTGGTGTGTGGAGGAATGTGTATGGTACCTGCATTATCAGTATCCCCTATTTATTCACGTTCATTTTATTCTATTCTATTTATTCGCTTTTTTTCCAGCAGTCTTTCAAGTGCTTAGAACTCTCTTGGTAATCCTTGCTGTCCCTAATAGACAGATTTTCTGTAGGAGCTCTACAGGGCATTCTATTTCAATCTCCTTCAACCGTTTGTCTATATTTTGGCTTACTGTTCCCAACACATCAATCATTATAGTCACGACCTTTACTGTTCGCATGCTCCAAATTCTTCCAATTTCAAACTTTGAGGTATTACATTTTTTTCTATTTCAAACTTTAGGGGATAATAAAATTAATATTAAAGTGGAGAGTTGTCAGAATAGTCAGCAACACTGGATTAAATGCACAAGTGGAATTTTGTCCCTCTTTACATTCTAAGTTCAAATTGTGTTGAGGTCGAATTTGCCTTTATTTTTTATCAGGATCAATAAAATAAATACCAGTTGACAATTGGGGATTGATCTTGAACTTGCTGGCCTTGTGCCAAAATTTGAAACCAATTTGTGTGGAAACATGTCTGGCTATGAGGAAAAATATTACCTTGTTTGGAAACAGGTGAGGGTTACTGGCAGGAAGAGCATCTGGCCATAGAAAATGTTCCTCAATAAATACAGTGTGATCCATGCAAGCATAGAAAAGTGGATGTTAAAAACAATGGTAAAGATGAGTCATCATAATTGTGATGATCATGATGATTACCGCCATCACCAGTACTGCCACCACCACTACTTCTGCTGCTACCACCATCACTGCTGTCACTGCTACCATCATTACTGCCACCTGTACCACTATCGCGGTATTTCGCCCATCACTACGTTCTGAGTTCAAATTCCGCCAAGGTCGACTTTGCCTTTCATCCTTTCGGGGTCGATAAATTAAGTACCAGTTACGCACTGGGGTCAATGTAATCGACTTAACCCTTTTGTCTGTCCTTGTTTGTCCTCTCTATGTTTAGCCCCCTTGTGGGTAATAAAGAAACATAATCATTGTCCTTTTTAACATCAACTTTTCCATGCTTTCATGGGTCAGATGGAATTTGTCAAGGCACACCTTCTGCAGTTAAATCCCTTGCTTTTGCCAACCCCGAACCCGTTTCCAAACAAAGTGATATTTTCTCATGGTCAGAATACATTTTTACAGAAGACTGGAAATGAAAGATGCCATATGCAAAAAGGTGACACAACTATCACCTGATTTCGAAAGAGACAATAACACAAACATACAAGCATACATACATGCATACATGCATATATATATATATATATATATATACATGCATGCATACATATATACATACATACATCCATAAACACCAACTCAAAGAATACTGGTGGAATATTCCCATCAAAACGTCTGTCAAATGTAAGCATAAAAGGCCGGATATTGCTACTTGGAACAGAAGCGCATAGAGGTTAGCTGCCTTGCGGATATCTCTTTGAAAATCAAAGAAAAAGAGGATGTCTATAGACAACTGCTTCGAAACCTCCAGCTTTTATATCTAGACTATGAGATATTGCTATGAGTTCATATTCATACCAATAATAAGTGGAGCACTAGGTTTTGTTAGTAAATGCTTAAAGGAGAATCTGGATAAACTGGGATTTTCAGAAAGAGAAATCAACTGGCTGATCCATACATTACAAATTCAATCTGTGAGTGGAACAGTAAAAATATGCAAGACTTTTCTCAAGTTCCAAATGTGAATTTGTCTGTGTTAACTACATTCCAAAGATGATGCCTTGTATCTTAGTTGGAAACCAGCTCCCTCCTCAGTGGAAGATTTATAATAATTTGAAAATAGAAGAGACATACATACATATATACATGCATGTATACATCCATTCATACATGCATGCGTGCATACATACATATATACATACATACATACATACATACACATGTGTATATCATCATCATCATCATCATCAGTTATGTCCATTTTCCATGCTAGCATGAGTAAGATAGTTTGACTGGAGCTGGTAAGCCACGGAGTTGCACAAGGCTCCAGTCTGTTTTGGCTTGGTTTCTATGACTGAATGCCCTTCCTAATGCCAACCACTCCACAGAGTGTACTGGATGTCTTTTACGTGTCACCAGCATTGGTGCCTTTTATGTGTCATTGGCACTGGTCATGGCTATGATTTCACTTAGCTTGATATGTCTCCTCAACCATGGCAAACTGCCAAAACTCTCAGTCACCTCATCACCTCCATGAAGCCCAACATCCAAAGATCATATTTCATCGCCTCATCCCGTGTCTTCCTGCTTCAACAGTTTTTCAGTTTCCGTCAGCCAAATCCACTCACAGGGCTTTGATTAGCCTGAGGCTATGGTTAAAAACATTCGATCAAAGTGACATGCAGTAGGATTTGACTGACTGACTGTCTCCACCGTATTCTTCGCTGCCGACATCATTGATCGGGTTCCTACAGCCGGTCTTCGTCATCGCCTGAATCTCTGGCCCCTCCCTTCGGTGCTTCTACAACAGCGCTTAAGGTGGTTTGGTCATGTGGCCCAGCGTCCAGAGGGTGAGCTGATTCGTGATGTCCTTCTCCCACCTCCACTTTCCAACTGCCACAAGCACACAGGCGGGCAGCTAAAGACCTGGGGAATGACGATAAAGGAAGACCTCTCTGAACTCTCAGGTCCGCAGGTGGTCAGTCTGCGCAGATGGAACTGCGAATGGCTCGCTATCTCCAGTGACCTCGCACAAGACTGTCGAGCGTGGGCCGCCATGGTTCGTGATGCCATCAGGACCAGAGAAAAAGCTGGCTCAACCCACCCTGGGCAAACGCCGTCACAAGTACAAGTACAAGTAAGTAGTAGGATTGAACCCCAAAATTTATGTTTGAGAAGCAATGGACCATCCCATCTTTTTAGAGGTATCTAGGAGTGCATGACCCAGTGAGACTTTCTTTTTCTTCATTACAGTTAGAAGTAATTTTAGGAGTATTTAGCTGTTGTTTTAAGCAGGCCAAGTGACCACGTAAAGGCTCTCTCATTCTGTATGATGCTCGGGAAATTTTTATCATAATGTAACACTATATTATGAAAGGAATTTCTGAAGTGTTGGTGTTGTTGTTGTTGTTGTTGTTGTTGTGTATATCGTTGTGTGCTATGATCAAGTAGACATATTGCATGCAGCGTGTTGGTTGAATAACTATGTGCAATCACAGATCTGTATCCCGGCAATATCACCACTGAAGCTTTAGAAATTGCAAATTTTTGGTTAGTTGCTTTGTGCTAAGATTAAAGCTTAACTGGAGTAAAAAGAGGTGAGCAGATATTAGCTTAAGAGATGGAAAAAAAATAAGAAGAAAAAAACTAAGAAGAATAATTTTAAAAGGTGTCAAAGAGCCATTGAATTTAAATTCTCTGATGATAACTTTATTTTGAATTTTTGTTTGAAAATTATAATAGCTATCCTTTAAAAGGCAGGTACTGATATGAGTTAGAAAAAAAAAAATTTTTTTTCTCATGTTAACGTTATTTAACATGCATGCTGCAACTTAATATCAGTTTTAAATATTCCACTCCATATAAACTTCTGGAAATTTTTGTCACAAAAGCTATCAATAATTTTATTGAGAAATTATATATATTTCATTTTATGATAATCTATTTTAAGAAAACGATCACCTTCCAATTGCAGATGACTTCTGGTAATGATGAGGAAGAATTATTGAAATGAATTTAAGCAAAGAATATTTCTAGGATAGATGGTTTTCTCTTTCTATCTAATCCAGACTGAACGAGGGACAATTTTTTAATAGTGGAAAATATTAAATAGTTTAATAATGCAATGCTAATATTTTAAATTGTAGTGTTAGCTACATCTGTATGAGTGTGTATATATATGTACTTGTGAGATTGAATGTCCGTATTTTAGAATCAATGAAGAGGGTAGATAAGAAAATTAGTATAAAATGATTTAAGAGGAATTCTGAATAACTGAAGCTCCATTAGAGCGCTAATAAGTTGCTGTATAAAGTGGATAACTATACCATTTACTTCTTCGTTTTATATATATCATCATCATCATTATCATCATCGTCGCTTAATGTCCTCTTTCCATGCTAGCATGGGTTAGATGATTTTGACTGAGGGCTGGCAAACCAGATGGCTGCACCAGGCTCCAATCTGATCTGGCAGACTTTCTACAGCTGGATGCCCTTCCAAACGCCAACCACTCCGAGAGTGTAGTGGGTGCTTTTATGTGCCACTGGCACGAGTGCCAGTCAGGCGGTACTGGCAACGGCCATGCTCAAGTGGTGTTTTTTATGTGCCACCTGCACAGGAGCCAGCTCAGCGGCACTGGCAATGACCTTGCTCGAATGTTTTTCATGCGTCACCGGCACAAGTCAAGTGCCAGTAAGGCGATGCTGGTATAGACTTCTTTCAGTTTCCATCTAGCAAATCTACTCACAAGGCTTTGGTTGGTTCGAGGCTATAGTAGTAAACACTTGCCCAAGGTGCCATGTAGTGGAACTGAACTTGGGACCATGTGGTTGTGAAGCAGACATCTTACCACACAGCCACATTTGCACCTATATGAAGAGATAAATTCATTAACTTAAAGGTACATAAACGTAGGTAGGTTAGATAGATTATGCAGTACACTACTGACAATTAAGAAACTCATGGTGGTGCTACAGACTTATGTTCAAAGCCTTCCAACCATGACCGCTTTCTTTTTTTTTTTTTTTTTGATAGGATAAACAAGACAGTCTTTCTCATCATATAGCAGATCTAATCACCTTGGTAATATGCTTACTCAAGTTCCAGCTGTATCCCAAGACATGCTTCTGTTTATTTCAAAATGTAAGGGGACATCTAAATATTGGTAATCATGTATTTTACTTTGCCACATTGTAGATTTCTAACAAGTATTTAGATGTGATAAAGAAGTTTGCTTCCTAACTAAATTGTTTCAATCCTATTGCTTGGCACCTGAGTCTTGGACAGGCATCTTTCTTCTTTTCTAACATCAGGCTAATCAAAGACTTGTGAGTGAATTTACTTGACAGAAACTGGAAGAAAACTGTTGTATATGTACACATGTAAGCCTGAGTGTGTGTGTGTCTGTGTGTGTATCTGAGTGTGTGCGTGTGTGTGTGGGCGTGTGTGTGTGTTTAAGTGTGCATGTTTGTGTATGTATATGTACTTTTTTGGCCGCCATGTCTTGACATCACAAAATGCTTGTAAACAAGTGTCACCATTTTACAAGCAGTGTTGTCTATTTCTAGTCTTTTAAAAAGACTTATCTGGCAATGGAGAGGGGGAATACTCCACCTGGAAGCAGGTGAAGTATCTGGCGACAGGAAGGGTATCTGGTAATATAAAATGTACCTCAATGAATTCTATCTGACCCATGGATGCTTGGATATTAAATGAAGATGATTGCTTCTATGATGTTAACTTAGTGACTTCTCATCAAAGGTTTTGATAGAAACTGTAAAATCTGTAAAGCAGCAATTTTGGTGATTCATTTTAACAAATAAGGTAGCTTGCTGGCAGAATCGTTAGTATGCCAGACAAAATGCCTCGGAGCATTTCATCTGTTTTTACTTCCTGAGTTCAAATTCTGCTGTGGTTGACTTTGCCTTTCAGGGTTAATGAAATACCTTCCAGTTGAGAACTGGAGTTGATGCTATCAACTACACCAACCCATCCCAAATTTCAGGCCTTGTGCCTATAATAGAAAAGAGTTTCAACAAATAAGATTGTCATATTTGTGTCAGCAATGTGCAACCAAGAGAATACCCTCCATCAGGCATTTGCCATATTCTGAATGCTTTACTTCCCTGGGTATGGACACATTGAAACTCCGACTTGGCAGACACCCATAAAATTATTAACCATCTTACAAACAATAAATCTGAGCACCTTTTCAAACTCCACCTGTCTAACACACGTGGACATGTTTACAAAGTCAGAAAACAGCACAGCTCCCATGACTTTCAGAAACATTTTTTCATGCTAAGAGTTGCTGAAGCATGGAACAAACTGCCGGCATCAGTTGTTAGTTGTCGGAGCACTGCATCCTTCAAAACTTCCATGCTTCCTGAGATTCGCCAACACTACACCTGATTTTCTCCTCTCCATACACACGCAAGCATGTATCTGACTCATACATTGTTCACTTCCCAGACATTTGTACATTACTGCAGATGCTTTATACGCACTTTTGACAAGTTGTGGTGCACCTGAGCACAGTATACAATAATTTCATTATTATTATTATTTCATAAATAACAAACGTATCAGGCTATTTGCTTGTTACATTCTATGCTTTTCTTAAAATACATTACCTAAGTTTTAAACATTTATTAATATCACACATCAAGCTGCTTTCTAGTGAACGTGCATATTCTCTTGGGTCAGAAGTTTGGTTTTTCTTGAAAGATAGTTTCTTAAATAGATGATTTATATGCTCAGCTTTTCTCTCCATATAGCGGACCTAATCGCATTGGTAACATGTTTACTTAAGTGAGAGATACTTGTTTTGGTTGTGTTATTAGAAATGCTTCTGGCTATTTCAGAATGTAATGGGACTTCAAAATATTGGTGATCTTGCTTTTTACTTTACCTTATTTATTTTCAATATGGCTGGTCACGTTGTTATATGAATATTTAACAATAGCTGGCAAAACCAATTTGAAATGGATGAGTAAACGTTTATAAGGCGACTTCCTGTGAAAGCTTGTAAATACATTAACCTGTCAGTAATTTTCAACTGGAAATTAAGGAGCAAAATCCCAATTCTGCTGAATGTTTAATGCCAAAACTAATCTGAATTTCTGCACCACCAAACAACTTGAAGACGTTACATGCTTCATTGTATGAGGATGCCATTCCTGTATCTTATAAAGAATTCAAAGCATCTTGAGAGTTTCAAGAATATGAATTTTCTCTATCTATTGTTGCTTTTAGTCAACAGAATTGATACTGTTTAAGCAGCAATAAAGACAGATAGTGGTACAGTGAAAGAGAGAGAAATCAACAGAAAAGGAGAGAAAAAATCAATAGAAAAGAGAGAGAAGTAGCAAAAAATCTTTAAGAGGTTTTAATTTGTCCAGCTTATCAAAATGTGATGAGAGTATTAATGTCACTGTTTTCCTGACATGTCAGATAGAAGAAGTGTTCAACAGGAAAACTCTATGTATCATCTGATGGGCTAGAGATAGCAGCCAAATTGCATTTTATTGTCTTAAATAAGGATTGAGCACATTACACAATGTAGTCTTATATAATTTTTAAAAAAAAGGTTGAAGGGGGTCATAGCTGGAATGTCTTTGATCTTAGGATTATTCAGTTCGAGCTAATCAATAAAAATTGATATTTTGACCAAAGGGTATGATTTTTTGTTTTTGCTATCAAAAATATCATGATGGATTCTTCTTCCTATGAAAAAACTTTTAAAAGAATGAGTTCAATCATTAAGAACTAAAAATAAAATGAAACTCTTAATCTCTCAGTGAAAATATTCTTTTAGATATTGATCGTTCCCCGAGCCAGTTAAAGAGTTCATCCTGTTGCAAGTTTTCAGTCCAGATCCCGGAGACATACTTTCCTCACCCATGTGTTTCATGCAGCTGTTCACTTTGGACAATAGCCTCCATCAGCTCCTCTTAAGTCTGAAAGGACAGGCAAAAGACCTGGGCATATTCCTTCTCTTCTAACTAATGAATAATAACAATAATTATAGATAAACTTGAGCTAATCAACTGCCAATTGTAATACCAAAAATATGTATATCTTAGCTATGCTTATACATCTCCAACCCGTCACAATATGGTTATAAGCAAGAGAAGTGAATTGACTGAATCCTGAATTTCTGGTAATATTTATCTCCCTTTATGTTCTGAGTTCAACAGGGGCAGTTAATCAACTCAGTTATTTGTTCCATAACAGTCAATAAAATGTCTGATGGTATTTAGTTATGTCCCTTTATGTTTTGAGTTTAAGTGTGGCAGTAAACTCATCCAGTAGCTTATTCGGAACTCTGCTTTCCCTTTTTGGTTGCCCAGCCACAGAGAAATTTGACAAATACAGATTGCTCCGTAATTTAAAGCTAATTCCCTTTGTTCCAAAGGATGATGTCACCCCTCTAGCGAATCTTGAAACAACTATCTTATATCTATATACCAGTAAAAATAACCAGAAAGCAAGAACAAAAATTGCTTTTGTAACATTGATGAAAAGTCTGTAACACTGGATGGGTGCAGCTCTCATCCTTTACATTAAAATATTAATCGAAAGAAAGAGTCAAGACTTCCGATTAACTTCAACAGCATAAATACTTTATTTCTGGATTCGCAATATTTACATTCTTCTTTCAGGGTGAATCGGCAGCTTAGGAGCTCGTCGCAGTAGTCAAGTGGAGTGAGCCAAATCCTGTCCATTCAAGCATAGCGTAGCAACACCACGAGGTGGCAGCTTGAGAGAACTGCTAAAACACGACCGTCCTGTTAGGCTGTCAGCATTCGAGAGAGATCGATACGTGGGAAAATTTGCTGCTGCTAGTTTACTGCACATGCGCATAAGGGAACTTCCGGCAGGCCTCCCGGAAGAATCCACCTCTGCACACGCGCATTGAATACCTCCAAAATGGCATCACTACACTTTAGTTAATTACAATCTTTACCTCCCCATTTTAGGTTTCAAATATTTGACACAAGACCAGCAAGTTGGGGGTGAATAGGTAAGTTATTCACATCAACCCCAGCGCTCAACTGGTACTTATTTTATTGATCATTGAAAGCATGAAAAGCAAAGTCAACCTCAATGGAATTTGAACACAGAATCTAAAGACAGACAAAATGCCACAAAGCATTTTGTTCACCTTCTCATATTGAAACTTTGTCTTGTTTGTGTTGGACATTTTAAGCCCTAATTTGAGACGGTAAAAAGAGGCATCTTCCATCCCCTTTCTGGATCTGGTTAAAAAGAGACGATGAGCGATGGCTAGAAGTATATTGAGTTCTTCATAACCAGCTGATCTAGCAAGCGGGGCCTCATATCAGTGAGGGGGGGGGCAGGTGCGCATTGATGCCGTCGAGAGGTAGGCCCCGAAACAGCGCGCATTCTCTCCTGATGACCCCATACACTTGCTAGCTTTCGGTATATGGAGCTTTTAACTGGTAGCACTTGCATGTGCAAGTTGTTTGCAAGACATATATCTAATGAACAATGCTTCAAGCAACCCACAAAATCTTGCTTTGGACACTGTAATAACATAAAACAAGGATAAATCTCCCTCTCAACAGTTTTGTTTTGGAATCTATTGACCTACTATCTAATCTAGATTAATTTGTAAGATATTGATTTTAGAAGTTGAAAGCGAGAAATTTAGTCTTTACTTTAGTTACTTATAAATTAACTGGAACTTTGTCAAAATATTGTTCCAGATCAATTATTTAGGCGTTTTACTTCTTGAGATTTGCACCCTACATAAGACAGCCAAGAAATGTTATTAACTCATATTAATTTACTTTTAGAAATGAAACACAAAAAAATTTAACATCTTAAAATAGCATCCTTAATACTGTTTCCCTGCAGCATACAATTTACTTTTCTTGTGAAAAAAAAAAAGACATTGTTATTGTATTGAGCCAAGAGTTTTTCAATATTTTGGTAAGTTATTTGCTTTATTTGTTAAGTTACAACAAAAGTATTTTTGCATTCAAAGTAGAGCCCATTGTGTTACACGGTCTGAAGCCACCTTTCTGCCAGTTCTTTGATTCCACGCTGATACCAGTTCTGGTACTTTGAGGTAAAGAATTCCACTGACGTTTCCACCTCCACTTGGTTGATAAAGTGTCGTTGAGTGCAGGAAGTGAGCAACTGATCAGAACAAGAAGGGGTGGGAGTTTTAGTGAAGGAATATTAGAAATGGATGACATTCATTTGCAACAAATATGCCATGTCAAGATGAGGAGACACTAACACACACACACACACACAGCAGGAGACATCTCAGTTGTCATGCCGTGGAATGAACCTGAAAACGTTTGGTTGGAAAACTGGCACTCTGTTACAATAACAGAGATTCCAGTTGATCCAACTTATGGAACAGCTAGCTTGTAAAATTAACATACAAGTGGCTGAGTATTCCGCAGACATGCATACCCACTTAGTGTAGTTCTCAGGGAGATTCAGTGTGACACAGAATGTGACACAATTGGCCCTTTGAATTACAAGTACAACCCATTTTCACCAGATGAACGGACTGGAGCAATGTGAAATAAAGTGCCTTGCTCAAGGACACAATGCATCACCGAGAATTGAACTCACAATCTTACAACCATGAGCTGAATACACTAACCACTAAGCCATGTGCCTTCACACTTTGGTAGGAACACAAACCTTTTATAATGGAAAGGAAGGTTTATGATACCAGTAGAGTATCACCTTCTCCCATTATAATTATTTTCTGTCTTAAGGATCAGGAGTACAAAAGAAGATGGATTCTTCTTCCTATGAAAAAAACTTTTAAAAGAATAAGATCAGTCATTAAGAACTAAAAATAAAATGAAACTCTTAATCTCTCAGCGAAAATATTCTTTTAGATATTGATCGTTCCCCGTGCCAGTTAAAAAATTCATTCTGTTGCAAGTTTTCAGTCCAGCTCCCAGAGACATACTTTCCTCACCCATGTGTTTCCTGCAGATATTCACTTTGGACAATAGCCTCCATCAGTTCCTCTTAAGTCTGGAAGGACAGGCAAAAGACCTCATTGAAAATATTCTTTTAGATATTGATTGTCCCCCGTTTATTGTGATTCCTGATCTTGTGTCTCATTCTAGGTGTCCAGCTTCATGGCTTGTGATATCTCCCCTCACGTGAGGTACATTACCTCTGGAGAATAACAGATGTGGTGAGAGTCCGCTGTAGCTGCCTGCTTCGTAGTATCTCTCACCGTAAGCGAGCTGGAGAAGACTAAGACAGGTTGAACGTCTTCTGCACCTGCTTAAGTAGTCGTTGTCAAAGAGAGCCTCATTGTGGCGTCATGCATGGCAAACGATTGTACACAAGATCTCGCTTTTGTCTCGGACAAGATAATAGCTGCCAGCGAGATCTCATTACAAAAATGGTGCTGGCTACTTGTGCCACGCTACACTCTTAAACATACAACCACAATTGCACCCATAGCCACACATTGAGGTTGCTATACATAATGTTACATTGATGAAGTAAAACTATGATCGAAGATAATCTCACTACAACCACCATTCTCATCACATTAATGATTACGTTATCCAAAGAGTCCTTCTCTTCTAATATGGTAGTGTGTGATTTGAGGAAAGGAATTTTTCTGCTATTTCAAACAAACCTGAACAACACTACAGAAGATCTTGCATTGGAAGAAGTTGTTGATACAAACAGTGAACATGGATGAGCATACATCTTTTATTTGTTTCAGTGGCCATACTGGGGCACTTATTTGAAAGGTTTAATTGAACAAATCGACCTTAATGTATATTTTTAAGTCCGGTACTTATTCTGTCAGTTTCTTTTGCCAAACTGCTAAGTTGTGGGACTATAATCAAACCAACATTAGTTGTCACCCAGTAGTGACAACTATAGTGCGAGGTACAGACACACAAACATGCACACATATACTTTTCTACTCTAGGCAAAAGGCCTGAAATTTTTGGGGAGGGGGCCAGTCGATTAGATCAACCTCAGTATGTAACTGGTACTTAGTTTATCTATCCTGAAAGGGTGAAAGGAAAATCGATATCGGCAGAATTTGAACTCAGAATATAAAGACAGACGAAATACCGCTAAGCATTTTGCCCAGTATGCTAACATTTCTGCCAGCTCACCACCTTACATACACATACATATATACACAAGATGGGCTTCCATAGAGTTTCTGTATACCAAATTCACTCATAAAATATTGGCAGATCCAATTTAATCGAAGCAAATCGACCTCAGGACTTATTCTTTATAAGCCTAGTACTTATTCTGACAGTCTCTTTTGCTGAACTGCTAAGTTACGGGGATGTAAACACACCAGCATTGTTTGTCAAGCGATGTTGCGGGGACAAACACAGACACACAAACACACACACACAGTGTGGCCGAATGGTTAATTTGGTCGCTTCGCTATCATAAAATTTTAAAGGGCGGTGCCCCAGCATGGCCACAGCTTGTGAGCTGAAACTAGATGAAATAAAAATAAAAAATTTTTTTAAATATACTTGACAGGCTTCTTTCCAGTTTCCATCTACCAAATCCACTCACAAGGCTTTGGTCGGCCCGAAGCTATAGTAGAAGACACTTGCCCAAGGTGCCATGCAGTGGGACTGAACCTGGAACCATGTAGTTGGTAAGCAAACTACTTAGCACACACCCAACCAGATTGATACTTGAATTTTTTGGGTGCTTCTAAATATTGATTTAACTGTTTTCATTTCGTAGGTCTTCTTGAGCCTACTTGTAAATATTTGATAAAACTGAAAATGTTTATTGTAATTCTATTTGTGATGACAACATTTCCAGGGAAAATTGATTATATGGAATTTTCTCATTTCAAAAATAATAAATTATTATTTCAAATTAATATTGCTTTCAAAACAAAATATATCTTTAAAAAATGAAAATATTTTAAAGTGTAAATAGTCAAAAAAATTTTGGAAAATAAATTAAATATTTAAATATTAAAATGTGTTTATCAACATCTCATATTCATTGTGCTAAAATAGGATTAGCTTTAAGGGAATTGATACTCTGTTTATTTTACATAAAACATGAGTTATTTTATGTGTCTATTCACCTGAAAATATATAATACATTTACACTTTGGAATTCTCTTCAATAAGAAAACAAACAAGTTTTTGAAAGTAAGAAAAAGTTTAAGCAGATACCACAACATTATTGCTTTAAGTATTCATCCTCAAGAGAAAGATGCTGGTTTCAAAATGAATTTTAAACGACAGAAATCTAGCTATCCATACAAGAATCTTCAATATATTATTCTAGTCAACAGTTATGGAAAATATTGAATGGTAGCAAGAGAAATTTCATATCTGAAGAGTTTACATAATGATATAAACAAATATAAATAGACCATTAAAAATTATTAAACTATTTTTTTTATTTATAAATTGTTGGGAAATATTTGATTTTATTTATAGATCGTTACGATGATTACAAAAGCTGAAGATATTATTTGAAATAATTAACTTTCATGTTTAAGTTATATGCAGTGTATACTAAATTGTATGTAGGTAATCTCTGGATTTCATGTCAAGAAGTTTTGATTAAAACTTCAAGTTAAACAAAGAGCATTAATGATTTCAATTATAAGTTTGATTATCAATTATCATTAGTGCTAAAATAGACAAGGTTACGAGCTCCTTTGTTAAATTTATTAATTACTAATAGTAACCAATAGAATTCTGTCAGAATAGCCATAGGAATATAAACTCACACAAAACAAAACAAATATTAAAGCATACCTACCCAAGTGTGCCCCCCACCACTGAATTTGTTTTCTCATAACTTTTAGAAAAATGGATTTTCAAAAATGAAATTTTCAACAAACACACTTCAGATTTTCTCAGAATTTATTGCGAAAAATATTTCTGTGAGTGGAGATAGGGGTTTTGGGAAATTCACATGAATCGGCTTTGTTTACTCTTTTACTAGTTTCAGTTATTTGACTGCGGCCATGCTGGAGCACTGCCTTTAGTCAAGCAAATCTACCCCAGGACTTATTCTTTGTAAGTCTAGTACTTATTCTATCAGTCTTTTTTGCCAAACTACTAAGTTACAGGGACGTGAACACACCAGTATCAGTTGCCAAGTGATGTTGGGGGGACAAACACAGACACACAAAAATATACATACACATATATCATCATCATCACCATTTAGCATCCGCTTTGCATGCTAGCATGGGTTGGACGGTTCAACCGGGGTCTGGGAAGCCAGAAGGCTGCACCAGGCCCAGTCTGATCTGGCAATGTTTCTACGGCTGGATGCCCTTCCTAACGCCAACCACTCCGTGAATGTAGTGGGTACTTTTTACGTGCCAGACAGGGCTGGCAAATGGCCACGGTCGGATGGTACTTAGGGATGGCAAATGGCCACGGTCGGATGGTACTTTTTATGTGCCACCGGCACAGGGGCCAGACGAGGCTGGCAACGGCGGGCTTCTTTCAGTTTCAGAAAAATAGGTATTTTTTAATGAAATTTTCTACGAATACCTTTCAGCCTACGTAGAATACTATTACATATTAATTTAATATGAAAAATTAGCCAGTGGACTAACACATATACGTACTGACACACATTACATATATCTACAAAATGAAGTATGTATAAGTTTGTGAGTTTTTTTCCATATCGAATTCCAATATAATCTCAATCTACACATTCTGAAAGATGTTTGTAGAAAATTTCATAAAGAAGTACCCATTTTTCTGAAAGTTGTAGGGAAACAAAGCGACTTGTGTGTGTTATCCAAAACTCCTCTTTCCATTCATGGATTTTTTTGTTTTTCCCATCAAATTCCGATATAATTGGAATCTGCACTATCTGAAGCATGTTTGTAAAAAGTTCCATTTTTAAAAAAAATTCATTTTTCTAGAAGTTATGAGGAAGCAAATACGGGTGGTAGCACATTTATATAGTTATCCCAACATTTAAAATATTTTTTCCTTTCTTTTTCTATCGTAGTTCCTCTTTTTCCATCTTTATTTTGGGATTGGATAAACAGATATATATATACACCAACATTATGTATATGTAACAGATGATTAATTTTCTGTAAGTCAGAAAATTTCTTATTTAATCTAAAACAAAAAAATAAATAAATAAAATAGGCGGACGTGGGAGATAGGAAGCACCAACAAGTTGAAATTTCTGTTTTGATTGTGATTTTTCATATTCTTTTTCACAGTGCCCTTGAAAAGGATCTGGGATCTATTCCGTGATCTGGAGCATCTTTTCCACAAAATTTTTTTTGGAATGATAATTAAAAAAAAAAAGCCGGTAAGGTTGTTAAAAATCATAAATTTTCAAAAAATTGTTTTTAATAGCATAAATGTGTTTATGCTATTACTAATGGAGAGAAAATATTGAAAAACATCAATACTGTTCACACTGAAAAGGAAACGAGGAAAGTGGTCATGGGATATGCTAGAAAAACCAGCCAAATCTCCCTTTAATCATACATCTCTACGACTAAAAATATTTCCTTTTTTTTAACCGTAAAAGCTTCTCCTATAGTTTTAATGTGTGTTGTGTTCAAAAAAATCATCGTGGAACAAAATCGACCAAAATCGGTCCTGGGCGGGGGATTTTTTTTTTTTTTGCTTCAATTTCCAAAGCCAGAAAAAAGATACCTTTCCCCCACCTCTAACCCTAACCCTAAATCTAAAATAGATTGAAATGCAATAGATCGATAGTAGGGTTATAATTATGGGTGACAATTTCATACGACACCGCTACGGAAAATGGGATTTTTTTCTAGCGGTGTCAAATGGAAATGTCACCCATAATTATGGTCCTAGTATCGATCTATTGCATTTCAATCTATTTTAGATTTTGGGTTAGGGGTTGGGGAAGGGTATCTTTTTTTCTTCACAAATGTAAATAAACCCAATCTGTTTCTTAAAGGAGGGACATATTCATTAGGCACAGAATGTTATTTACCTAAATGGACGTCAGTGATTGGTTAAAATTGCCGAAATGCTCGAAATTAAAGACGAAATATCTTACAACCTATAGAATCTTCTCAATAAAGCCAAGAGAAAATGATGTTTTATAAACACATTCTACCAGTATACGAAGTTTAAAACTTTTTAGTTACCTAAAATTATGTTACAAAATGCCGTTCAAAAGGAAAAGATCCAAATTCTATGGTTTGTAAGATATTTGCTGTTGTTTTTCTTCAATTTCTGCAATTTCAACCAATCACTGACGTCTATTGAGGTAAAAAAAAACGTTCTGTGCCGTATGAATATGTCCCTCGTTTAAGAAACAGATGGGGTTTATTTACATTTGTGAAGAAAAAAAGATACCCTTCCCCCCACCCTAACCCTAAAACAGATTGAAATGCAATAGATCGATAATAGGGTCATAATTATGGGTGACAATTTCATATGACACTGCTAGAAAAAAACTGCCGTTCAAAACGAAAATATCCGAAACAAATTCCGTGGGACACATTTCTTCTGTAGTTATACCCCAAATTTACTGAGTACTATTAGACGAATGAAGGATTCAAAGGAAAATTCGACTTAACATATCAGAAAGATTACATAAATACGGAATCAAATGTGTAAATATGATAACATCTAACAACGAGCAGAAAACCGCATGGAGAGCCGTCTTACTTCTTGTAAATTGGTAATAAAAAATGATAGAGATCTAATGTAACAATAGCATTTTGATATTCGAGGGGCGCAAAAAATTACTATAGTTACACATGAAGAACACATGAAATTTAATACGAAACAGCAGGGTGAAATTTGATGGTAGTATAAAAATAGTAACGTGTTCCTATTCTTAATAATATATTTTACTGACTATATTTTACATGCAGCGGCAATACACATAAGTTTGGAATGACAACAAGATTTCTTTTTAAGATATATACATTATTTATTTTACATATTTTACAATCATGTTTGATGTTGGAAGTTTGTAAGTGTTCGCATGTTTTTGTGTCTGTGTGTTCGTTAGGCGTAAAAAGGTACTGACCAGTGAATTGTCGATGGGATTTGATTCACAGTTAATGTTGTTGGTATCGGCTTGGCAACAGGTAATAACAGATGGCTTAAGGTAGTTCTTAGAAGAAACTAGAACCCAAGAAACAGATAATTGATTTACCGTTTATGAGGTACACTGTAAGAGTTCTATATCAAGGTATTGCGTGTCGCAGTTGAGATTAATTGAATCACTCGTTGTGTTTATCTTTCTCTTGATATGAATATACTTCCAGACATGTTACCGTAGCCGTTTTCTTCGTGGCGAGAATTTCACCTAACCGCTATAGTTGAATCTGTAGTTGTCTCGTGTACAATTTAAATCTTCGATGTTTGTCGATTGGTTCTTGCTGCTTCTTCATTATATGTTCTGCTTGGTTATGTTTCTCTAGTTATAGATATCTTGTAACCGTTTTCTTCATGGTGATTTTTCACACTAACAGTATGAGAGGTATCTGTAACATCTTGTATTAATGGTGGTCGCCTGCCTCGAAACTGGAACTTGGTCGAGTATTCTGTGTGGTCAGAGACTTAGTTCTTAAAAGAAATAAAAGCCTAAGACGAGGTGTGTGGTCAGAGGTTCGCCCTGAGAAGGACTGGAAACCTAAAAACAAATATTTTTCTGAGAAACCTTGTTTTATAAGCTTCATCAGGCTCCCAGTGAACTTCAGAAATGGAAAGCTGTGATTGGCTGCTTGGACTATGGCGCGAAAATAAGTCTAGACATTTTGCGCCAAGTTATAACCAGCGGTGCGAGCGTAGTAGAGACCAACGTGTCAGCCAATCGAATTAGTGTTTACATCAATGTTGAACCAGCCAAAGCTGTTTGTAATCTCGACCGAGGTCATTCTATATACTCTTCTCAAACAGTGAAGATAGCACTGAGAGACGATATTGCTACAGTAGATAAAAGCATAAAAAATGTTATTGATTTCTGAAATTACATTGTACTAGAGTAAATAGGGAAGAAACATGCAGTTTAGAGGGTTTTGAGGAAAGTGAAAATATATCGACCTGAAGTAATGACAGTAGAATCTTATAATCTTTATATATAAAAGTGAAGTTGTGTGTCTGTCTCCTACGATTTAGATTCCTAACTACTCCCACATTTTGCGGTGCAGTTTAACCAAAAGCGGGTATCTTATAGTCGTGATTCATATCGAGCCCTTCTGGGTATTAGCGCGCGTCTACGATGAGTCTACGATTTTAAAAAAAATTTACCATAATTTTTTTCCATTTTAATTCATTTTTCGCTATTATATAAGGGAAGTAACTCTCTAAAAATGTCTACGATGAGTCAACGATTTAAAAAAAATTTACCATAATTTTTTTTCCATTTTTAATGCATTTTTTGCTACTTTTTGGCTATAACTCTCTAAAAATGCTTATATAGTTATTTCCCTTACAAACCCGAGCAACGCCGGGCGATACTGCTAGTTGGTAATAAAAAAATGATAGCGATCTAATGTAACAATAGCATTTTGATATTTGAGGGGCGCAAAAAATTACTATAGTTACACATGAAGAACACAAGAAATTTAATACAAAACAGCAGGGTGAAATTTGATGGTAGATAAAAGGATAAAAATGTTATTGATTTCTGAAATTGCATTGTACTAGAGTAAATAGGGAAGAAACATGCAGTTTAGAGGGCTTTGAGGAAAGTGAAAGTATATCGACCTGAAGTAATGACAGTAGAATCTTATAATCTAATATAAACAAATTATAAAAGGTAACCATTGTATAATAATGTACGTATATTTAATATATGATGAAAATAATCACATTTAAGCTGAGTAATGTACATTGAGATAGTGTAGCTCAACCGTTGTTTCTGAAATACTTAGGATATCGCTAGAAGGTACTCTATAGGTAAGAGCAATCCTTCGGAAATGGTCTCAGGAAAGTTAAACTATTTGTTCGGTAAGTTCCGTAAAACATTTTTATTTCCTTATTTTCTTTTCCAGCTTGTACACAGACCTCTACATACATATATACATACATACATACATACATACATACATACATACATACATACATACGTACATACGTACATACGTACATACGTACGTATGTGGGTGCGTGCGTACGTACGAACATGCATACATACATGGACATAAACGCATACATACACAAAAATATATAAACAAGCGATTAGTGAAAATATAAAACGTGTATATGTATGTGTGTGTGTGCGTATGTGAGTGAGTGTGTGCGCGTGTGTTTTGGTGTATATGTATATGCGCGCGCGCGACCTTGTTTTGCACTATTCAACTGCAAAAAAAATATGCATTAAAGAAATAGAAATTTTATACTGAAGTTGCCAGACGAACAATTTTACTGTTCTGAGACCATCTCCGAAGGATTGCCCCAGCAAGTGCTTGTAGACGCGGAATAAGAAAATTCTGTTAATAAAATTACTGTATTTCACCAATTCTCTTTATGAAATTATGGTATGCTGCTACCGGGCAATTTACATCCATTTTTTAACCCTTAAACGGCATGTTAACGAAATATTGTACCAAGTGGCATTAATCTTATTAAAAATAAATCTGCAGAAAAATGGGCGAAGTTTCGCATGTCGTAGCTCAGATTTCCGTCGATTTCCGTAAAAAAACTTTTATTTTTTTACATAAGTAATGAGAGCGAAAGAGACTAAGAGGAAGCAATTTTATGACGAGGGAAGTTTGTCTTTGAAGTTACCGTCTAGGGAAGCATTGATGTACATGTGTGTGTGTTTGATGGGGTGTGGGAGACAGTATGTTGTGTAAGTGAAGTGCTTCTGTTAGTGTGTGCGAAGAGACAGAGAGAGTAATGTGTGAAAGAGAGAGATAACTGATTTTTTACTCGGTGTATGTGTATATGCATGTATGTGTGTGTGTATGTATCTATGTATGTGTGTGTGTGTAAGTATGTGTGTGTGTATGTATGTATGTATGCCGATTTATCGTAATTTTTTACTCGGTGTATGTGTATATGTATGTCTGCATGTATGTGTGTGTGTGTATGTATCTGTGTATGTGTGTGTGTGTATGTATGTATGTGTGTATGTATGTATGGTCGATTCAGTGTAATTTTTTACTCGGTGTATGTGTATATGTATGTCTGCATGTATGTTGTGTGTGTGTATGTATGTATGTGTGTGTGTGTAAGTATGTGTGTGTATGTATGTATGTATGTATGTGGTGTGTGTATGTATCTATGTATGTTGTGTGTGTGTGTATGTATGTATGTATGGCCGATTCATCGTAATTTTTTACTCGGTGTATGTGTATATGTATGTCTGTCTCTTCGCACACTAACAGAAGCACTTCACTTACACAACATACTGTCTGTCTCCCACACCCCATCAAACACACACAGGCCGACTTCAAAGTGAAACCTTCTCGTCGTAAAATCGCTTCCTCTTAGTCTCTTTCGCTCTCATTACTTATGTAAAAAAATAAAAGTTTTTTACGGAAATCGACGGAAATCTGTGCTACTACAACCGAAACTATGCCGAAAAATGTAATTGAGTTTAAAGTGATTTTGTAATTAGAAATAATTTAACTAAGAAATAAAAATATCAAATGACTTTTAATGACTTCTGTTCACTTATGTAATATATAATAGTATCTAATCAACAAGAAGCTTTATTTGGGGCAAAATTCAGTGATCTTCCAAGAGACCGCATTGAGCCGCAAGGTTCCTTACAACTATTCTAGAATTTTCACTGATTTCTAAACTTTTCGTTGTATTGACTCTTAAGCTGGGACCGCAACTCCTATAAGAAAAGTAAGAATTATTATAAGAAATACATCAGAATATCAAATTTTATATACTTTTTCTTTTTATGTTAAAAACCGTTCACCGTCCGTTCAAGGCAGATAAAAATATATTTCGTTACTGCCCACAAGGGGCTAAACATAGAGGGGACAAACAAGGGCAGACAAACGAATTGGTTTACATCGACCCTAGTACGTAACTGGTACTTAATTTATCGACCCCGAAAGGATGAAAGGCAAAGTCGACCTCGGTGGAATTTGAACTCAGGACGTAATGGCAGACGAAATACGGCTACGCATTTCGCCCGGCGTGCTAACGTTTCTGCCAGCTCGCCGCCTTTGAAGGCAGATAAAAATAATAAAGATAGAGTAGAGCCTAAGTATATGTACAGTCTGCTAGAAATAGCAGCTAAATCTCCCTGAAGATCAAATGTTTTCGCCTTAAAAATGAAATGACACATTTGATTAGGTAGCGATAGATATAGTTTTTGAAAATAGGTAAGAAGAAGAAGTCTTGACTGGTATGTCTTTGATCATGTCTGGTCATTCAGAACTTACCTAAGAATAAACAACAGCAGCAACAAACTAATCTCACAAGGGAGCCGCTATACAGTGGCTCACCCTGCTAGAAATAACAACGAAATCTCCCTCAAATCATAAACTATTGTGTCAAAGAAAAAGAAGGAACGATATATTGCATAAACTTAGTGCATAAATATAGTCCTTTATTGACAAAATTGATGGAATGGTCACAACCGGAACGCTTCTCATTACTGGATTTTTCGATCGAGTTTGATCTAGGAAAGATAACATACTCAGACGAGAACAGGAGAGGTATTCACGAATAAAACTTACTTGAACATTCCCAATTATTTTATGTTAAATTCATCTATGGGACAATCCCTCCTAATTAGAAAACTGGAAAATTCTTAACAAATCGACCCTAGTACTTATTCTATCGGTCTCTTTTGCCGAACTGCTAAGTTATGGGATGTAAACACACCAACATCGGTTTTCAAGCGATGGTGTAGTAACAAACACATATATACATGTGACTGACAGAGTAAGTAGAAGGCTTTGACAAAGTACTGGGGTCGATTCATTCTACTAAAAATTCTTTAAGGTGGTGCCCCAGCATGGCCACAGTCTAGAGACCGAAACAAGTAAAAGATAAAAGCAAAAAGATATCTTGCTTTTCAAGGACATGTAAAACAGAAAATGCCTCACTGACTCCAACAATTTAAGCTCTTCGATGAATAAAGTTGCCAATCATATCAAAAGACGATTGCGTATTCCTTATGTACAGAGTTTTTGCTGTATAATAGCAATGTGTTTAAAACCTGCCAAATTGAGAAAGATTGCAAGGGAAGAAATTGTTTTTAGTTTAAAATATGTTAATTTGATGAATAGAATGAATTGGTTTAAGGTTAAGTAGTTCAGTAAACATTCAGATCAAGAAGAGGGGTTAATAGAGAATAAGAAGTTTAGATGGGTAGGTTGTTGTTGAGCCACCTAATGTGACTCACTCAGAAGGCTGTAATCTTGTTTGGTAGGAAACCCGGATGAAGAATATATAAACAAAGTTATAGGTGGCGAGCTGGCAGAAACGTTAGCACGCCGGGTGAAATGCTTAGTGGTATTTCGTTTGTCGTTACGTTCTGAGTTCAAATTCCGCCAAGGTCGATTTTGCCTTTCATGCTTTCGGGATCGATAAATAAAGTACCAGTTTTGCACTGGGGTCGATGGCATTGACTTAATCCCTTTGTCCTTGTTTGTCCCCTCTATGTTTAGTCCCTTGTGGGCAATAAAGAAATATATATATAAACAAGGTTGTAACTTTAAATACGTTTATTGTGGCCACATGTATATACACAACTGAATGATAATTGGAATCGTTGGTGCATAGAGGCCATGGTCTTCTGTGCTTTTGCTCCTATCTGGTAGTTGGCGTGTGGTATGAGAGAGAGCCAGTGAAATTATATCTTCGCAGTTCACGTCCCAGTGCAGAAAGAGGGAGAGGTGAGTGTCTGAAACTTAATGTTGTGTAACACCCTCTATATCGTCAGCTTGTTTGAACCCGCTGTCAAGGTGGGTAACTGTGCCTACAGAAGTTAGTAGAGAAGAAGAAATTTTAAAGTTGTCAATACTTGAGTTAATTGAGAAGGTCTGAAATTATTAAAATCAGATTTCCTTCCTTCATTTTTGTAGTCTGGTACAACAATGGCACTCCTTGATTGTATAGAAATTATATTTTGATTACGTGATTAGAGGAAGAGTAAAAACAAGGAGGTACAATAACCATTTAAAAGTGGAGTTCTGATTTCTGCATGGCCCTGTGGACTTGGAATGTTGAATTGTTAACTTACTTCAATATTCAGAACAGAAAAAAAAATTCAACAAAACTTTTACAGTTCAACGAGAAAGTTCATTGAAATGATACAGACGAAGTGGAGTGTTTAAAAATAATCATTTAGCTTTGGTACGTAATATGAGAAAGTATTTGGAGAGCTGTGAAATGTGGTTCTTAACTAGAATATTGAGGATAGCATGGACAAAATATTTAATGAAGTGATGACCCAAGCTGTGGTAAAAAGGAAACTGCTTCATGAGATAAGGGCCAAGCAACTAAAATTTCTTAATTATGTGTTGAAAAGAGGGTCAGGAGAATTTAGCAATGATGAGACAAGAAGCAGAGGAAAGAGAAGGATTTTATAGATGTCAAGCATGATGAACTGGTTGAGAGCAAGAGGCATTAAACTTAAGAAAGTGGGACTGTTACAGAAAACAATTGAAGACAATTGTGGCAGGACATGATCATCTATGTTCAAAATACTGAACATGGGTCTGTGGTTAATGTTAATAAACGAATGGGGGATTATGTATAGGAACTTCCTTTTCAAGGTAGAGGTATTTGGTTAACGTGAACAATTTTTAGAGTTTATTTCATTCTGGCATACAAGTATCAAAGAATGAGATTTAGTGAGTCTAACAAAATTGTGGTTGTTTTCTGAGTTTGGCAAAGGTAAAGTAGGAACTATCCAATTTGTTTCCAAGTTCTCACCTTTTCAGCTTTAACTTTGGCAAAGAAAAAAAAACAAAAAGAAAAAATCATTCATCACTAAGTGATTACCAGACTGTTTTCGTTTTGGTATTGATCGGGAATGACATCTGGGCATATAAAAATAAATTGTCTCGAACTTATGCCAATTAAGTTGCACATTTTCCACAGAAGCAAATAAATTCTAATCAATACAGAAGAACAAATCATTTAGGGCAAACCAATTACCAGCCATTAAGAATTTTGTGTGAGAAAACAAGAAATCAGAGATCAAATTGTGGTGTGCAGATGATCCAAAAATAACAACAGCGTGATCAGAGATGCTGAACAGAGGATCAACTGACTCCATCATGAGGTCAAATGCATTAATGGAGATGTCATGGTTGTATTGCCACTTACTCATCTTAATAGAGTTGTAATTTACGTTAGATCATCATAGTTCAGAATTAGAGATGCATATAGCCTTGTTTATTACTGATTCATTTATCACTGATCCAGGATAACATGGTATTCTCAATTGTGAACCATGTTATGCTTATCACAGATTGATCTGTGTTAACATGAGTTGGCAATCAATTGAATGCACCGCAACAACCATCCACAGTACACTGGCTGTCACTTGTGTTTGTATGAACATACTTGGGATCAGTGAACAGAAAAATTATGAAGTTGTCTGATCCTAACAAACAATGCAGTGAAATGTAGAGATGATCAAGAAAATAGGTTTATGGTGGGCCACGAGTTTGGTGTCAATGAATTTACCATTCGACTCATTTACAAAGCACAGTGAGATGATTCATTTAGCACTTTAAAAAACAAAACAAAAGGCAAATCCCTGTGATAAACAAGGATATAAGTACTGGAACTTCCTCAGTTTAAAACGATCACTAAATACAGCAGAAGTTTTAAAGTTTCAATGGGTTTGAACCAAATGCTCCGATCACCACTGGTATCATTTTTACATTACCCTCTCGCATTCTATACAGTCTTGCCATTTCTACTTTCAATTTAGAGTACTTAGGGATTTTTCAACCTCTTTACTCACAACATTCATGTCATTTGGTATGGCTACATCAATGACCTGACAGTATTTGTCTCTTTTATTCAATATGACAATATCCAGCTGACGGTGTTTGATTACACTATCCATCTGAAAATCACAGTCCCAGAGTATTGTTATTTTTCCATCCTCCTGCATAACTCTACTTGGTACATGCCCATACCAGTTCTCTGTTACTTCATATTGACATTTACAGCATAAGAACCAATGAAGATACATACACACTTTATTGTGGTGGCGTTTGTATTCTTATTGTGCAAGGCTTTCGCATCCAGTTACCAAACGGGTCACATTTTCCACAGAGCCTGCATTTCTGGGTATCAGAAGTTTTATAGATGTTATAATTCACTGAATTCATAGTGAGAGCCTGGTCTTGTGCAGCAATGATCAGTCTTTCAGTGGTACGCTTCAAATTACCTTGCTCAAGCAATGCCCATGATGCTGTATTATCCTTAACGTCTTGTGTATTTCTTTCAAACTGTCCATGCATTCTCATTTCAAGAAGGTCTTCTTTTCTCTTCTCCTCAGCTCTTTCCTTAAACTCTTCCTTCCCCATCATTTCATCTGCATTTACACCCATATCTTTTGTGGCATATTGCAGCAGGTCTTCATCACTATTCATCAAATACTCGGCAAGTGTTCTCCTTTCACTCCTAATACGATGGTCTATACTAATTAGTCCTCTGCCACAATTCTTTCTTTTCATATACAGTCTGTTTACGTTTGCTTTAGGGTGTAGCACCCCATGCGGTGTCATCAACTTTCTCTATTATTATTATTATTATTATTATTATTATTATTATTATTATTATTATTATTATTATTATTTTGCATTTATCACAGGTTTTGTTGGAGCTCCTGAAGTCTTGCATGCATAGCAGGTTTACTACCTGCAATCTACCATTCTATTCGTTCTTTTCAGCTATCTAATACTTTCCTGATTATTCTGTTCCCTAGATATGGCAAAATCTATGATCTCCTTTCTTGCTTTCCTTAATCATTTTATCAACTACAACAATGTCTGTTCTGAGAGCACCAATCACTGAATCATTCTGGTTTGTAAGATCCCACATCTCATACTCATTATTCTCGGTGACTCTTTCTGGTTTATACTCGTACTATTTCAATACCCTTTCAAGACCGTACTCCCCCCCCCCCAAATCACCACTGAACATACTTAGCTACATTATCATGCCTCCTTTTATCATCCTTTTGTCTTTTCCATTATTATTATTATTATTATTATTAGTTATTATTTGTTTTTTCCTTCTTTCTCCAAATTTTCTTCCATTTCTCGCCGAGTGTTTTCCGTACACCTAGGGCAGAGAAGCTCATTGTATGCATTCCCAGATTACACATGCAAATTCACAGGTAAAATATGTATTAAAAAAATAAATAAATTCATGATTGGATATTGTTTTCACAGTGATAATGCTCTTCTCAGTACATGAGTCGTTCCAGTTAACACGATTTTTTGCACTTCCTGTAGGAATGGTATCATTTTCAAATTGGAATTATTATTATTATTATTATTATTATTATTATTATTATTATCATTATTTCTCTTTATCACACGTTTTGTTAGAACTCCTGAAGTCTTGCATGCGTAGCGGGCTTGCTACCTGCAGCCTATGGTACCATGCTATCTGTTCCTTTCAGCTATCTAATATTTTCCTGATTATTCTGACCGTGCCAAGGAGGCAAACCTTTTGTAACAGTTCTACTGGGCATTCTATTCCAATTTCCTTTATATTATTATTGATGCCTTCTGACAGAGATCCCAAGGACCCAGCAATAATTGACTCTATCTTCATCTTCTTCAAATTGAAATAATTAAATAACAGTGAGATGTTTTATTGTTCTGAAATTTATGACCTTCCTGTTAAAAAATTATTTTTTAAAAACTGTGTTTTAATTTTAAATACAAAATAGTTATTATGAAGTTCCTTTAAAACTCTATTTTGCTTATGTTATGATTTTGGTGATTTTTTAAACATAAAATAGAAATGTTTAACGAGTTTAAAATTATTTGGTATTTGACATGGCATCTCTTTATAAATGGTTGCTACTGTTAACTTTGGAAGCTGTGATCATTGCTGATTCTTTCATTGTTGTTTTGTAGTCTTGTATACTGTGTGTTACTATTATTATTATTATTATTGAGTGAGAGAGCAGTGCATGCCATCAAAGTGACACTGGGGTAAAATATATGAAGCCCAGTATACCCTTTATGATTACCCATATGATAAGGATACATCAGGCACATGCATCACAACCATATGTGTGCGACATGGTGATCTCATATCAAGATAAACAGCACATGACCTTGCAGGTGGAGCCCAGTTAGAATTTTCTTCAGGTCAATTAACCTATCCCGCTCAAAAGGTCCCTGAATAAGGGTTGTTTAAGGATGTTGAACGAAACACCCATATTTCCAGAGGTGAATTATTCAAACCCAAAGAATTCTTCTCAACACATGGCTATGATGCACCCCCACTACTTCTGCTCGTGATCAGAGATGCACATATTGTCAGCCACTAAGGGACATGCTCAACTGGTTAAGGTCAAACAACTGACAAGCAAGTCTGTGGTATTGAGCAGAATATTTGCTGTAGCCCATTGTTTATACCAAGACAAAACAATGTACATGATAACACTTCTTATTATCATTATCTTTATTATTATTTACTTTTAATCTCCACTTTTTGTT
This sequence comes from Octopus sinensis, assembly GCF_006345805.1. NCBI lineage: Eukaryota > Metazoa > Mollusca > Cephalopoda > Octopoda > Octopodidae > Octopus > Octopus sinensis. The sequence goes on along the minus strand of NC_042997.1, from coordinate 200,052,665 downwards.
ACAATCACTTGCAGAGACACACCCAGCATTTTAGGGTGAGTGAAGGATAAGAGATGTTACAGTATAACTGAAAGCTTGGAAAGGGGAAGTGGCAGGGACAGTGGCGAAATATCTTCATGTAATACAACACATACACTTAAATTATTATTATTATTATATTATTTTTATATTATTATTATTACACTATTATTATTATTATTATTATTATTATACTATATTATTATTATACTATTATATTATTATTATTATTATATTATTATTATTATAATTATACTATTATATTATTATTATTATACTATTATATTATTATTATTATTATTATTATACTATTATTATTATTATTATTATTATTACTATTATTATTATTATTATAATCTTATTAAAACTCACAGCTTATTTTGTTGAGTAAGATGGCGATCTAATTTTTCCAGAAGTGTAATCTTTGTATTTTAAAACGGGAAATACCACAAAAAATTTCAGGAAAACAAAAAAGGTTTAAAAATTGCTGGGGATGGAAAAAAGAAAAATTAATTAAACTTTTTTTCTTTATTTAATTTGCAAAAATCTTAATCTCTGTTGTAGTAAAGATTCCGACGAGATTTTGGAAAAAAAAATGTAAAGGACGTCTTCAACAAGGAATGTCGGCCTTGCTACAATTGCGAGTTCTCCATCTTAAACGATACATTTTCTCCAAAGAAGAAAGAAAAAATGTCGAACGTCTGCCTTGAAATGACATAATTATGTGACGTCACACAAGGTGCTCTGAGTCTTGTGCAATGTTCTTGGCATAAATAATTGATGCCTGCTATACAGTTCATTCCAATATATTTGTTCTAATGCCTCAAATTATAAAAATTATATCAAGTTTCTTGAAAATCCTCGGATCAAAAGCTTACAGCTTTTGTAACAAGGATCAGGCCACCCTTAGATCCGATGACATGTCCTCAAATCAACCAATAAGCTTCCAGAAATTTTATCCTTTTATAGAATGTTTTGTTACGTTCGAGAAGTTTCTACGTAATTGGAGATTATAGAAGCGAAGGCGCGCTAAAGTCAGCAAAGCGGTTAGAGACGGTTCCAGAGAAGACAACTACAAGAGTCTTGGTCCCTGCTCAATTTGTGTTTCAAAGAATCTCTTCGTCTCCCAGCACATACCGTACAATATCCTCACCTCTTATTACACAAATAAGTCGCCAGTCAATTTTTAGTCAAAAACAAATCAGAAGTGAACATAGAATATACTAAAAGCAAGTCCGTAAGAGACCAGTTTCTTGGTTAAAGGAATCATCGACTATAATGGACACAATGTCATTCCTACCTCGCACGCAAAACTGCTTCTGGTAAGCATCTATGTATTTAATTATGTAAATATTCTGATATCTCACCAGCAAAAAAACCCCCAAATATTATTTAAACAACAGTCGGAGTTTCTTTTTTCTTTTTATGAAATAGCACGCAATTAAGCTTCATACCGAATAATTAGACCTATCTAATCAGCCCGACAACTTGTTTGACATTTTCGAAATATTACTTGAAATTATGCAGGTAAGTTCAATTATTTAATTAATGATATTGTTTAATAAAGTCCAATTATAAAATTTCTTCAAATGCAGGGAATTTCAATGTTCGTTGTTTGTTCTCGTTTGAAATATTTTAACATCAACATGGCCGCAGCTCTGAGCTGAAACCAGAGAGAAAAAAAATGATTATTAATGTCTGTTAAAATTATTATAATTTCATATCATTTGTCAATACAAGCGAATGTGTTTTAGTTGTCAAAATATTGTAGATAAATTCATTGCCGTTGTATCTCACATTTAGTAATCCCCAATTAAATTGATTCTAATTAGATATTTATTATGCTTTCCCATGACTTTGAGATGTATCTCTTTCTCTATCACAATACTGCAGCAATTAGAAATATAATTTCCTAAGTACTATTATATTTTTTATATTAAATGAATAGCCATTTATATTTCCAGTTGAACAGATTGATAATACTAATGCCATAGGATTTATTCACGTTCTTACACTAGATGAGACTTAATCTACCATAATACTGCAGTTTTCTAGATGCCATTGATAAAAAATTTCATGCGCTTAAAGTGCAGACACGGACTGCACACTTGCAGGCTTTTCGTTTTCAAGTTAGATGACCGAACTCATTGAGCAGAGACCACAAAGCCATGTCTCAATGGTTTTCGTGGAGTCCGGGCCGTGGTTTGCACAGTCTAGCATGTTCTGAGAGATTTCTATGTGGAGTCACTTCTGCTCTACCAGCATCTTGGGGACGAATTTCGCCGACATTTTCCGCTTGCACAAATCCTCTGTTAAAATAGAATATACTGATCCTATGCTTATTTGCAGTTCGTGTGTAATTTCTTGGATTGCAACACATGACTTTTCGTCGAACCTTCTCAATTGGCTCCACGTTTTGGCTTGTGGTTGGTCTGCCTGAGTGCGCCTTGTTCTCCATTAAGGTGCGGTTGTACCACTCCTTGATCTCAGTTTCACTGATGGCATCATCACCAAAGACCTGCTAAACCTTCTTAATAATTTGAGCTTGAATATCACCAAGCTTTTGGTAAAACTTGATGTAACATCTCTGCTCGATGTGTTCGGGGAAAACGAAAATCCGACAAACGTGTATTACACGTCTGAACTTCAGGCGTAACAACTGACGCAGAGACTATGGACGCGAAAATTTTCACGCACCTCGCAGCATTAATTAGTCTTGGTAGGAAAAATTAAAGACAGATATTTTTTTAACGCATCATATACAATAATTTTGTAACATTCCGCACAGAAGTTACAAAAGAAATCATACTTATAAACCCAAGAACTAATAAACATCTCTTTGGGATGACCAACAATAAGCAAGAGAAAACACCTCAAAGAAGTGGCTCAAGCTAAAATTATGCATTCAAGCCCCTCAATGAAGCCATTTTCGAAAAGCTACAGAAAGAACTAGAAGACCTATACCAATATAATAAAGCTACATCCCAAGTAAAATTAATCAAGTCAAACTATTCTTATAGTTCAAATTATAAAATTATATAAATTTGCTTAGCATTTTATCGAAATATTATTTTAAATTAATCAGGGTATGAATAACTACCTTTCGAAGTTCTTCAACAAAAGGTTTGTTCATTGTTTAATTATAGCTATCAAATAGATTTCGGGAATATTGCGGTTGAGGAACTATTAAAATTTATAAACATAAAATTACTACTTTCAATATTGCATAGATACAATTTGAATGACTACGAAATATGTTTATTAGAATAACAGTTATGTTTACGGCAACTTTTAGTCTTAAAATAAAAATTATTGCGAACGATTTCATTTTCCACAGAACAGCCATGTTTTAAGTGCAAGTTATAAATTTTATGTAGTCATAATGTTGTTCAAATTTAAGCGGAATTTCGGAATAGATATCACTGTCTTTTGGGAAGAAAAGTGGATAAGGAAGGAAGGAGAGGGGGTTATTTACTTTAACTCCCAGCCACCAAAGAAAAAAAAGCATAAAAAAGTGTAATATGTGTAAAAAAATGCGTATTAAACGAATATAAAGATAAACAACTTTGTGCCAACGAACCGGGAGGTGGAGAGAGGACTTTTAATGAAATTTTATATAAATACCTTTCAAACGGCATAGATTACGATAAAGAAGTTTGTGGGGAAAATATTTTCCCAAGGAGGTGGGGAGAGGACTTTCGAAGAGAAAGTCATCAATTATCTTTTTGCTTGAGTATAATGAAAAAAAAAAGTTTTTAAAAAACATTTAGATTAATTTATTTTTCGTTTGAGATGTAGAAAAAGGTTTTAAAAAAAGATAAGGCGGCGAGCTGGCAGAAATGTTAGCGTGCCGGGCGAAAGGCTTAACGGTATTTCGTCTGCCGCTACATTCTGAGTTTAAATTCCACCGAGGTCGACTTTCCCTTTCATCCTTTCGGGATCGATAAATTAAGTACCAGTTACGCACTGCAGTCGATGTAATCGACTTAATCCCTTTGTCTGTCCTTGTTTGTCCCCTCTATGTTTAGCCCCTTGTGGGCAATAAAGAAATAAGAAAAAAGTTTTAAAAAAGATCCCAACGGTGGAGATGTGCTAAAAACAACAGCTAAATCGCCCTTAACTTTTTTCCGTAGTGAAACTATATATTCAACACCGTATTTATGAATTTGTTTCTCTCACCATGATACATGGGATCTTTTTACAAACATTTTTCTATTACTCAAACGATAAATAAATGAATCTAAAAATTCTCTTCAACCTTATTTCCGTTACACTCAAGCAAAAAAATTATTTATGAATTTTTTTCTATTCAAAAGTCCTCTCTTTACTCCTCGGAAAAATTTTCCCCACAAATTTCTTTACAATCGTACTCTATGCCGTTTGAAAGGTATTTATATAAAAATTTCATTAAAATATATCTATTTTCCTAAAAGTTACGAGGGATCTTGTGAATTTTCCGAAAGTCCTCTCGCCACCTCCCGGTTCGTTGGCGTAAATTTTTGTTTTCATATACGTTTAATACACATTTTTTTTACACCTATTACATTTTCTTTTTGTTTTGTTTTGGTGGCCGGGAAACCGGAAAGGACAAAGGTATATATGGAAAAATTGAAATTCCCGTTGTATAACTGAGAAGATGAATGCTGAGAGAGAGAGAGAGAGAGAGAGAGAGAGAGAGAGAGACCCTTCATCCGTTGTAGGCTGCATTTCAAGCAATTTAACAACAATATACGCTTTCGATAAAACAGGTGCTCCCGCAAAGCAAATTAAATAAAATTGGGGATTTTGCGAAGGGTCAAAATTGGTAACACAAACAGGACAATTTGTGCACCTGTTTGTCAACCCACCCCCATCGCTTAACGACCGATATCGGTGTGTTGACGTCCCCGTAACTTAGTGATTCGGCAAAATATTCCGATAGACTACGTACTATGCTTACATAGAATAAGTCCTGGGTCAATTTGTTCGACTAAAGGCGATGCTCCAGCATGGCCGAAGTCAAATGTCTGAAACAAGGAGAAGAATAAAAGAATATTCTATTGTGTCTGGGGAGAGTCATTTTCTTTTTGTGCCTTATGAATCTTGCAAACCAAATCCAAAAACGAACTAAAAGAATAAGAATGCCTCTTTTAAATTAACATATTGTGACGTCACAAAAAGACTACGAAGTCTTCTTTGTACAGAACGGCACTCAAATGCCGTATGAAGAATTGATGTTCGCTCTCAGATGAAGGTAAGTGTAATATTAAAAACCCCATTCACTGAAATCTTCCTATACATAATACTTTGGCGAGTCTAGTTCATGTCAGTAGATTTATATTGTTGTTTTTTTTTACTTCAAATTATAAAAATTGTATCAAGTTGCTTTGCATTTTCGAAATGTCACTTGAAAATTTAGCTGAAGCAAAACCTTCAACAATTCGAAGAACTCAACTAAAGGTAGGTTCATTTATTTAATTATTCATATTTCAAAAAACAAATATTTAAAAAAAAGACTTCAATGGATTGTTTTCTTTTTCATCTGCTTCAAATTTCTAATTTGTTCTCCCTTACATTGCTCATGCAGAAAATTACAAAATTCGTCCGTTTTAATATAATGGCTGCTAAGTGTCGTCTGTTACTCTTTGAATTATTTTAGCCTTAATGTTTTTTGAAAAAATGTTTTGTTTGGAATTATTTTTCACTTGTAAATATATGCAAACGTTTTTTTTTACCTGAACATTGTAAATATATTCTAATTAGAACCTCATTGAGTGTTTTCCCACGAGTTTTAAATGTTTCTCTTAATTTATCAGCAATGCAATTTCGGAAGAATTGAGACCGCAGAACTATTGCATTTTTCAGTATAAATTTTGACTATATTTGTTGAAATTAATATGAATTTATTGTTACAGCATACTTAATTACATTCGACATTAATATGCATATCAAAAACAAATAAAAATAACCACAAGCAAAGAAAGAAGAGAGAAAAATATCAATTCTTCACAAAATTCAATCGTTCAACAGGCTTTTCGACAGATTACTAACACTCGTCGGATTTATTCATGTTGTCACTCTAATTAAGACGGTTATAATTAAATATAATTATTACTACTTTTCGAGATGTTGTATAATTTTGACTACGAAATATATTCTTTACAATAACCGTTCGTTATGTTGATAACGAGTTTTAGTCTTAAATGAAAAAAAAAGACGATTCTTTTTTTCTTTTTTCACGCCAACTGAAGATTAATATTTTAGGTATGACTTATTTTTATATAGACATAAATATTGTTCAAATTTAGGCAAAGTATCAGAATAGCTGTCACTACCTCAATAGGAAGGAATTAGGTGGGGGCCACCCAGCGTGGTTGCGCGTTGGGTAGGACTTTTGGGTCTGCTGTAGACAAATTGTTTTTTGTGGGGTTCGGGGGCGGAAAACGGAAGGGTCACCCCGGGTAGCACACATCTACGCTAGTGGTGGGGTCACAAAATCTTTAAAGAAATGATATTGTTGTATGGAGCAGAGGTTTAGGTATAAAGTATCCTTTGGTTTTACTACGGAATCTTACCTACCATTATATAACATGTTGCGTGTTCACTCATGGAAATAATGCAAGGAACAAACTTTTAAAATAACAGCGAGACTTTATTCGGAAAGACTTCCTCCCACCTCCCATTTTCTCGCAAATTTTTTTTTTGCTAAAAATCCCCGTTTTCGGATACGGAGATAACGGAAAATTGCCAAAATCGGCATTTTGAAATTTCTTCCCCCCCCCCCCCCAATTTCTTCATTTCTCACTTCTTTCTGTAAAACCGCAACCCCAACCTAACTAGAATATTTTGGGAAATTTTTTTCAGAATCGTAATCTCCGTATTTTTCGACATATTTTGAAAAGAAAATTTATGAAAAAAGTTAAAAATGAAATTAGGGTTGGGGAGGGGTAATTTCAAAATGCTGATTTTTGCCAATTTTTTTGCAGATTAGTATCCTCTGTAACCGAAACAAAAGAAAGGCTTGCTTTTTATTCCTCTGTTAATATAAACAAAATAAATTCCTCACGGATTCTGGTGATTGTATAGCTCATCCATCGTTTGGCCAATTCTGCTCTGGCTCTCATTGGTTACATCTGCTTTGTTATAACAGCAGGAAAATAACACGACTCGTCTTCATGAAAATCGCTCAACTCTCAGTCATAAATGTTTTGTTAAACCTATAGACAGAGGTAGGCTCCGGTGCTGATTCATATTAGTTGTTTGAGATTATACACAATGTGATTGAATCCGCGTTCCATACCCCACACAATATTTGACCAATCCACTCACAGGACTCCACCAATGTTCCAAACTCTCATGATGGATAAGACGACCAATCATTACAGATTAACCTGGTGATCCTATAAGAGGCGAGTCAACTCCAATATTTCATAAAATGGAGGAAAATCCCTATGTAATTCATTGCCACTTTCCTTTCTTGGTGCTAAGTGAGAGCTATTTTGAAAGTCCATACAAGTTTACACTCATATAAGTTCAAAGAAATAGTCAACCTTACATTTTCAGTCTTGTGGATTATTTCTAAATAAATATAAGTTTATTGTATACTAGCTTAAGGTGACTTGCTCTACACGCGGATGAGGGCATGGTTGTTACTTTCTGATGCTTCCTTTCTGTTTCTTATTGCCACATTCTCCCTCATTGTTTCTCTCTCCTTTCTCTCGGACTCTCCCTCGCTTTCTCTTACTCTCTTTCTCTATCCCATTTATAAAAAACAAAAGATCTTGAGTAAGCCGAGAAAGAAAATATTTTGAAAGATCAATCATAAATATCAGGCAGTGACAATGGAAAGCACACTTGCCTTTTGTACGTGTCACTATTTGAGCGATTAAAAATAGGGAAAAAAAAGGTTTTCTTTGTTAAATTTAGTACTTATTTTGGGAATTTTTTGGTGATTGACCATGCAAATGAAAGCTCTAAACATGGGCCACATGTAGATGTAAATTTCTTTCAGAAAAAATGAAAACTGTAAACAATAAAAAATAAAAAGCAAAAATATGTAAAAATGAGAAATTTTTTTTCAACTTAAAAAATCTTGTCTTAATTTTCAAAATTTCGAACCCATTTTCCGCGCTTAAATTACAAATTTGCTTCCAATTTACCATGTTGAAAATTTGATTGAAATCGGGCAAAAGGTGTCCAATCTAGACCCCCAAGTGTCCCCAAAAATCAATAAAATCCCCATTTTCACACCAAAGCAACCACTGTAGTGCCCCAAAATGTCACCCAATCAATTTCTCACCTCAGGTTACCCCTCCTGTAAATTTTAATCCCCTTCCAACCCCATTTAGACCCCTTTTTACATAAAAATCCAATTTGTATCAACGTTCGCCTTCTTCATTTTATAAATTAGATTATGAAAAATTTTAATTCTATTGAAGGCTCTGTCAAAAACTGAAATTAGAGGCAACACATTGCGTGTCTATTGGGCTTTTAAAAGCTTCTACCCCAAGGGACAAGAGCTCTTTCATTGGAATTTTGACAGCACCCACTGGGTAGTAGTGAGTGTATATCTATCTATCTATCTATATATATATATATATATATATATATATATAAATCCAGTTTGGCTGCTTGTTTTTCTGGAGATTGCCAAAATGATGTGGACACCTGATGCGAACCCAATAAAGTTTGAAAATCGATTAAGGCTGTTCATCATTTTTTCAGTCTGTGGAGAAATGGCTAAAATTTGCCCTGTTTATAATTATACCATATGTTACATATATATTTTATCATACCTTTACACTGTGTGGACTAAGATCTCCGTTGACAGGCTGCTGGTATTTATAGTGTTAATCACTTTCATTATGCAAATTAGGGACTCCTTCATAAAGTAACTGCTGCATTTGTTCATTATATAAAGTTTGGCTGCTGCCATTTCTCTGGAGATTGTCAAAATGATGTCAACGCCTCTTATGAGAACCCAATAAAGTACAAAAATCAATTAAGCTTGTTCATAGTTTTTTCAGTCTGTGGAGAAATTTCGCTGCCTCCCCTCCCCACCATCACAACTGTCTTTCACATCCCTTACTATCACCGTCATGCTTGACTGCCTCAGCTACCACTACCACCACCATTACTGTTGCCTCTGCCTCTTTCACAACTACAGCTCATACTATTACTATCACCCCATTACCATTCTCACCTGTCAATCTACTACTGCCCACACCATCTGTATGTTTACTATTATTCTGACCCCAGCAAGAGAAGTGTCATTGAATAGTAAGAGAGGGGGTCAAAGTGTGACAGACTGACACACAGAAATTCAGAAATTCGTTTTGGCATTTATTATTATAGATGTTACATTTATATATATATAAAAGAATTTTTTGTGTAATACGATAAAAAACCAAGGGTGTGTAGATATTAGAGCATTTATAGATAGGTCTTACAGCTGTTTCTAGGATATTTATTAATAATATCCCTTAATCGGAAACAGTGTGAGAGGATAGTGAAGTCATAGTTAGTTTAGATGTGATACAAAATAGAGAGTGAGGTAGGGGAAAGAAAATAGATGTAAGATATGTATGGGTATTGAAGTTGTAATTCCATTTTTTAGGCATAATGGTATATATGCAATATTCCAATACCCTATGAGTAAAGTCCAAAGGTCCAACAGAGTTTGAAATGAGTCCTTCCAAATATAGAGTTTATAAGCAATGTAAGATTCACATGTGAGATCCAGCAGATTTATATATATATATAGATATATATATAATCATCATTTAACATCTGTTGTCCATGCTGGCATAGGTTGGATGGTTTACCAAGGCTGGTAAGTTGGAAGGCTGCACCAGAATCCAGTCTGATTTGGCATGATTTTCTATAGCTAGATGCTCTTCTTAACACCAGCCACTCTGAGAGTATAATGGGTGCTTTTATGTGTCACCAGTATAGGTGCCATTTGCGTGACATCAGTATCTTCCACAACTGTGATTTTGCTTGGCTTGATGGGTCTTCTTTTCAAGCACAACATAATGCCAAAGGTCTTGGTCATTGCTTCCGTGAGGCCCAATGTTTGAAAGGAACTCAGCCACTTGGCCTCCGGTAGGCCCAACGCTTGAAAGATAGTCAATGTATCATATATCTGTAAAAGAAGCACACTCTTACCTATAGAGCAGTAAAGTAATAAAGCTCATGTTTGGTCATAGTGACCAATGGTTTTGCACCCACGCAGGCTGTAGCCTTGCAGAAGACTCCTCAGACTTGTCTGAAGACAAATTTAACTCATCGCTTCTGGGAGACAGAAATCTGTTACGGTTATTGGTCATTTGGTCATCAAAAAATAAATAGTCCAGCATCAGTGAGGTTGGGTGGGTTATCTCTCCTAGACCAGCTATTTGTGGGCTGGAGATTGGGAGCAAGGGATTTATCCCTTGGGTTGCTTTTGGATTGTAAGGACACTTCTGGGCTTAGCAAACGGGGAATGCCATGCTTGCTGCAGGTAGTGCTTAAAATTAGGGGTGACAGACTTCATATACCACTAACCCACTTCATGGAATTATTGAGAACTTATTGATCACCACATAAATTTCTAAAAATAACAAGAATAATAAGTTTATTACTTTTAAAATCAATAACTCCTTTGTTCTTTGGCGCTATAACGTTTAATAGGTAAATTTAATGAGAATACTTAATGCAAATGATAAAGAACAATAAAAATTCAATCTTATTGTATTGATATAGTCAGAATATTTGATGTGGAATATACATTTGGTGAAGACTAGTTATTGCATCGATTATTTAGCTGGAAATTACTGAATCTTGCCTTAAATTATGATGCTCTTCCAGACACAGTTTGTTAATAATTCAGTACCCTTAATGTTCTAAATCATTTAAAGTGTTTATCAGCTGTTTAGAAAACCACAGACCCCTCAGGGGTCAATATCGATCACTTTGCTGACCCCTGGTATTAATCTATTCACATACATAAATATGCAAGAAATCTGGTAATTATGTATTGAAGAGCCACCTAATGGTTATTACTATAATCACGTATCACCTGTCATGTGACATATTGCTTACAAATTTACACACGCTAATTCAATTAATTTGGTGTTTGAAATTAGAAAAGAGCTTTTCTACACGTGACATCATTTAGGAAGATTATCACAGATAACCAAACTGTTTTTCCCACCGAATTTAACTGCATTTTTTTTTTTTACAAACCACCTACGTTTCTATATATTTAAATGTTCATACCAGCTTAAGCAACTGCTGTGAGCTGCTGATAGGTGCTATACAGACTTCTAACATTCTTATAGTAAAAGAATGCAAAAACAAACCTGCATAGTACCATATTCTTCTGTATAAAAACTTTTGAAATGTCATATACACCTGCAGCTCACATAAGTATGATAACAAATTTTTTTAGTGTATTTTCTAATACACCTGCATCATCTCAGTGTTTTTTTTTCTCCAATAAAACAAATTACAATTATTAGTTCTTTCAGTTGTATACATCCGTCTTGTTAATTAAATGATGTATTTAAACATGTGGACTGTTGTTTATTCTTTTATTCTTTTACTTGTTTCAGTCATTTGACTGTGGCCATGCTGGAGCACCTCCTTAAATGGTTTTAGATGAAGAAATCGATACCAGGACTTATACTTTGTAAGCCTGGTACATATTCTGTCTTGTTTGTTGAACCACGAAGTTACAGGTACGAGGGGCGTTCAATAAGTAATGCCCCTGACTCACTTCCCATAGCAGTAGAGCAACGAAACTTGGCACAGTTATTAGTCTTTTTCTACATAGGAACCACCCAGATTTATGTATTTCTCCCATCGTTTGATGCAGCTCTGGAGACCGTTTTTTTAGGAGACCCCAGCTTGGTCTTCCAACCACAACGTGACTTCAGAAATCAAGGCTGCATCATCTGGGAAATGCTTTCCTTTCAAAAACAACTTCATGGCTGGGAAGAGGTGAAAATCAGAGGGTGCAAGGTCAGGAGAGTAGGGGGGTGGGGGAGGAGTTCATAGCTGCACACCTGTGCTTCTGATCTGGCGACACGCAAGTTGTGGACCGGAGCGTTGTCCTGCAGGAGGAGGATGCCTTTGCTGATCTTGCCCCGCCTCTTGATTTTGATAGCTTCTCTTAATTTTCTCAAAAGTGAAGCATAATAGGCTCCTGTAATTGTGGTACCCTTTGCCAGGAAATCTGTCATCACTACTTCGTCCTGGTCCCAGAAGACTGTGAGCATGACCTTGCCAGCGGAGGGCTGCACCCTTGCCTTCTTTGGAGGAGGTGAGTCACGGTGCTTCCACTGCATTGACTCGGCTTTGGTCTCTGGATCATAGTGATGGACCCAGGTTTCATCCTGTGTAATCAGTCTTTTGAAAAATTTTGACTCATCTTCTTGGCACATCTCCAAATTCATCCTTGAGCACTCGACGCGTTCTTGCTTCTGGAAAGGTGTGAGCAACCTGGGAATCCATCTGGCAGACACCTTTTGCATATGCAAATGGTCATGAATGATAGTTTCCACAGACCTGGTACTAATCTTGACCTCATGGGCTATTTGGCAAATAGTTATGCGTCGATCTTCCAAAATGGCAGCCTCACTTGACGGACAAATGCCTCATCAATGGCAGAAAGGGGCGACCAGATCTGGGAGTTGTTTCCACAGAGTTCCGACCATGTTTGAATTCACGATGCCAGCGTTTTACAAGGTCATATGATGGGGCATCATCACCATAAGTTACTTTCATTTCATCAAAAGTCTCCCGTGGTGTGCGTCCTTTCAAATACAAAAACCGGATCACTGCTCGACACTCAACAGGCTCCATTTCAAACTTGACTCAGTTCAAACACCTGTAAATCAGAAACCACAATTGGTTCAGAGCTGTAATTTTCCACTTAATCTATAGAGATATAAATAATTGCACATGCAAAATTTCAGCTAGATCAAACAACTGCAAGTGGGTCAGGGGCATTACTTATTGAACGCCCCTCGTACATAAACACAGCAGCATCAGTTCTCAAGCGATGGCAGGGTGGGGGACAAACAGATACACACTCAAATACATATATATATAAATGTATGTCACATTTATGTGATGCATAAATGCATACATACATACATATATACAAAATGGGCTTTCAGTTTCCGTCTACCAAATCCACTCACAAGGCTTTGGTCGGCCTGAGGCTATAGTAGAAGACACTTGCCCAAGATGCCATACAGTGGGACTGAACCTGGAACTATGTGGTTGGGAAGCAAACTTCTTTACCAATATTTGAGTTAAAACATTTTTTTTTGTTGTTTGGCAAGATTCTTCACATTCATAGGCACAGGAGTGGCTGTGTGGTAAGTAGCTTGCTTACCAGCCACATGGTTCCGGGTTCAGTCCCACTGTATGGCACCTTGGGCAAGTGTCTTCTATAGCCTCAGGCCGACCAAAGCCTTGCGAGTGGATTTGATAGACGGAAACTGAAAGAAGCCCGTTGTATATTTATATATACGTATATATATATATATATATATATATACACATATGTATATGTGTGTGTCTGTGTTTATCCCCCCAACATCGCTTGACAACCGATGGTGGTGTGTTTACGTCCCTGTAACTTAGCAGTTCGGCAAAAGAGACTGATAGAATAAGTACTGGGGTCGACTTGCTCGACTAAAGGCGGTGCTCCAGCATGGCCACAGTCAAATGACTGAAACAAGTAAAGATAAAGTCCTACATGGTTTTCTTTTTCTTTGGAAAGCTTCATTCAGATCAGTTTATAGTGAAGACAAAACGTTTTTTTTTTTTATTAAACAGTTCTTTGTAACTTAATTGCTCGAATGGATTCTCTTGTCAGTCTCCTCTCAGTTCATTCATTATGAACCATATGAATGTATTGCACAATGATGGGTGACACGTCAGTAATATGCAACTTTGGTTTTATCATTTTGGACTGGAATGCACATCTCATTGAGTTATGTTTGGTCTTGATGTCCTCATATGGTTCTTAGATTTTTCATGTGAAGAGAGGTTGCTCAATTTTAGAACAGTATGAGTATTCATAACAAAGTTTGCAATAAGTTAACAGCTTTTTGAACTTAATCTCTTCCTGTTTACTTCATAAGATAGATTCCCTTCTTTTTGAGTAGTTAGGAGTAAGGTGCCCAAATTCACAGTCAAGAACAAAGTGACTGCCAGTGAGTTGCTGAGCATCTGATGGTTGACTGCTGTCAGTTGCTTGGAAGTAGATTGAAAATGAAAACCACATGACAGTACTCTTGGATCTACTACCTAAAAGGACTTGATTTTTGATATACCAGACATGTTTATATATATCTTGAGTTTTATAATGCAAAATTCATATCATCATCATTTAACATCCGCTTTCCATGCTAGCATGGGTCAGACGATTTGACTGAGGACTGGCGAACCAGATGGCTGCACCAGGCTCCAATCTTGATCTGGCAGAGTTTCTACAGCCGGATACCCTTCCTAATGCCAACCACTCCGAGAGTGTAGTGGGTACTTTTACATGCCACCAGCACGATGGCCAGTCAGGCAGTACTGGCAATGGCCATGCTCATTCTAAAACCAAGTGCAAAAATTTTTAAAGTAATTTGGCATTGAAGAATGCTGACTTGGCAGTACTGAAGGAGAGTGGCAATATCAGAAAGAGAAGTTTCCAACTTGGTTTTCTGAATTACTGAAATGAATACGCAAATGTTAAGACTAAATTGGGAACATAGTTCACAAATATAATGGGATATATGTGACATAATCATACTTCTCATGAAACCAGACACTTTTTATGATTGCAAGAAATATCCTCTACTGGTGTAGAGGAGGGGGAGGGACAAGAATTATTTTTTTTTTTTTTGCTTTGCACAGTTGGAATCTCCACTGTTCCATAACAAATCTGAAGACTTTTGGAGAAAAAAAAATCAAATAAATTTGAGCTGGGTGCATAATTTATCTATTTTGAAGCATTCTTTTATTCATTTCGGTAATTCATGATAGGCTAAGTCAGATTTTTACATTTCCCATTACTGCTGCTTCTAATTTTAATTACACTCTTTCATCCCATTTATCAAACTTTATTGTATGTATGTAATAAAATATATTGAAGCCAAAAAGAAGAAAAAATACTAATGAAAAAATAAGTCAAGATCCAGAGAATAAATCAATAACAAAAAACAAAATAAAAGTAACATACATAAAATATAAAAAATATAGAATTAAGATATATCCTCTAATTATTGAGGAATTCCATAACTTTAGGAACAAGTGCAGTAGAAATGTTTAAGAATCAGACGAATTGAAGTATTATTTTTAGAACTGTATCTGCAATATCTCAACATAGATGTGTTCTCAGTCTCAATCAGCACTTCCTCACAAGTTTAGTTTTGAGTTAGCCAAGTTTTCTCTTTTGTCATATGCCATTTAGAAGAAGCATCTAGGTCAACTCAGACTAGTCAAGTTGATGGGGTTTGAATGTTGGGGAGGGGGCAAAACGAACCAACCAGGGAGACTTACTGTGATGGTGCCACACCAAGAAATAGCTAAATTGTTGCTAAAGCTTCCTACAGACTTACATAGAAAAAAAGAGGTGGGGACACAGCCACTGAGTTGAAACTTATTGGTTGTGATGGTAGATAGAGAAAAGAAGCATGTCTGGCAGACAGGTGTCCAGTACTGACAAAGGAAAATATTCTGAAACCAGGCTGGTCTACTGGTCTACTGGTCTTGTCACTGCTAAATGGTAGGGGTTTATGGACATAGGTTGTGTCATTAACCAGCTGGAGGAGATGTCCTCCTGGGTTTAAAAAAAAATGGTAGTAACATAGTTCTACACGGATCAGCCATGTTGAAGTTGCACAAACATTACTTTTCAGTATTGTTACTACTTACATCTTTTATAGAGGTTTTAGAACTAGCTACTTTGCTAGAAGCAAAATAGTTATGGCTGAATTATTTTAGCTGGGTCAGGTTTGATCTGGGTTAAACAATATAGGTGGGGAGTGTTCTTGAAAGTTGTAGTTGAAAATTGCACAAAGTGATTAGTGTGAGATTTGTGAATTGGTAGGGGTAGGTGTGTTGGATTGTCTCATGAGAAGACGGTATATAGCTTACTGGTTGAGAGGAGTAGAAATGCTTTTAGTTGCAGAACCAGGAGCAGAGAGAAGAAAGTGCTGGGTGATCGAGTGGTTCGAATTTATTGGTTGAGAATTGATTGCCCATCATCTTGGTGTTTTCTTATTTTTGTGATAGTGTCTAAACCTGTTTCAGATGTGAGTCATACACATTGTTCCCAGGTTAGTCCTTCTGAATTAATAGGTCTATAATCTAAGGCTTTCTAGTTTTTTTTTTCTCTACAAATGCAGACACACACTGCTACTTAGACGTTTTCAACCCTGTCTGTAGTTCATTTTCTTCAAAATATTTTAAAAACAATTTTCAGTGCTAATAAAGTGTTTTCATCTGCCAAATTACTTTTTACATTTTTGTTTTAACATTAATTTAATCAACAAATTTCTGGTTGTGAATGGAAAGTGTCTTACAGATTATTTTTCAAAAAGAGAAATAAGAAAACATGTACTACATGTGGAATGTGCCAGCTGCCACAATAATTGCATTGAAACCACTTCAATAACAGGTGCCTCCTCTAATATGTGGCACTTGGTGAAGAATGGAGTTTGATGTTGCTACACTCATTTCCACCTCTTGCCATTGAGAATTTGTGGATTTAGAAGTTTGATCAAATTTTGGAATTGCAGATTCTTTGAGACATTAAACCTGATATTTTCTTTGTAAAAGAATTCCATAGATTTTGTCTTAATCTTCATTTTTTACTGTGCAAATCTTCATCATCATTTAATGTCTGCCTTCCATGCTGGCATGGGTGGGACAGTTTCATAGGAACTGGTCAGGCAGAAGCCTGCACCAGACTTCTGTGACTGTTTTGGCAGGACTTTTACAGCTGGGTGTCTTTCCTGGCACCAGCCATCCTGCAGGGTGGACTTGATGCTTTTTGGTGGTACAGGCACAGGCGAGGTCGGTTTTGGCAAGGTTTTTGCAACTGGAGGCCCTTCCAAATGCCTGCTGCTTTTTGTGTGGATGGGATGCTTTTTGTGTGGCACCTGTACTGACGGTCACCAAGTAACTTTCAAGAAAGAAATCTTTTGAGAGGGGAGGGGACATTGGAGGAGGTGATCTTATGTCAGATGATGAGAGATTATAGTGAGACAGAGAAAGAAACAGGTGTCCTATCGCCAAGCAAATACATGGTTACCTAACTTGAGGGAAATGCAGGAGAAGGTGAGAGAGATTGTGAGACAGCAGGATAGAGATGGTGGCAAAGTGCCAGACATACTTACAAGGGACAGGGATCAGAATATAAATGGAATGGTCAAATAAATGCAGAGAGAGAGAGATAGATCGTGACAAGTGCCAGGGCAAACCCTTGAAGTTTGAAGGTCATAATATAAGTGGTAGGATATTGCCAAAGAAGTGTGATAAGGAGTGCGGAGGGGAAGTGAGTAGTGAAAACCTGAATACATATAGAGTGGGTGGAGGAGGGCTACTAGATAGCAATGATACAGAGAAACGACCATGAGGACAGGATTGGGGAATGAGAGGTAGGTATAGTGCATGAAAGAGGAAATGTGAGGAAGAGAAGATATGTAGATTGGTTTGTTGGGGTAGGGTGTGTGAAAAGTATTATGTGTGGGTAGAACACAGGTTGGGGGCTAGCAGATAGCAATGATACAGTGAGACAGGGCCAAGAGGACAGGATTGGGGAGTGGAAGGTAAGCATAGTGCATGAAGTGGAAATGTAAGTCAAATTAAGAGATGTAGTTTGGTTTGTTGTGGTAGGGCCTGTGAGGAGCTTTCTTAAGTGTGGATCGGAGACAGTGCTTCTAGAACTGTTTTTGTGATATGGATGGGTCTTCTGTAGAACCTCATATTGCTGTCATTTCTGCTGTGAAGCCCAACATCCTGAGATTGGAACTTACCACTTGGTTCCATGTCTTTCTTGGTCTCCATCTTCTGCAGGTACCATCCAGTTTCAGGAATCAGCAGTTCTTTACACAGCTGTCCTCATTTATACGCATCATATCTCCAAACCAACGTAGTCTTCTCTCTTGCATGCTAAATTTGATTCCACTCATGCCCTACTTTTCTCTCAATACATTTGCACTTTGTTGTACATGCACACTGATGTTATACATCCAATGGAGCATACTACCTTCATTTCTCTCCAGTCTACACATGTCCTCTGCATTCAGAGCCCATGTCTCACTATCATGCAGTACAGCCTTTCACACACAAATATCATACAATCTACCTTTCGCTCTGAGAGTGAGAGTCCTTTTGTTGCCAACAGAGGTAATAGCTTCCTGAACTTCCTCCACCCTATTTTTATTCTAGAAACAATACTTTCAGTGCATCCTCCACCATTGCTAATTTGGTTGCCTAGGTAACAGAAACTATCTTCTGTTTGCAAATGTTTTTTTAAAATATTTTTTTACATTGTTGCTAGATTTAAAGCAAAAGGTGTTAAAAGTGACAACATTAAGCAAAAAGCAGAACTTTACCACTGCCCAATTTTGTTTTTCAGTCTTAAAGAAATGAAGTATTGAATATTTCAAACTTTTATATCTCATGCAATTTTACGTAGAAATTTATTAATCAGTTCACATCTGAATATTTCTAGCAATTTAGAGAATAGAACTTTTGAAGTCTTTTGGTCCTTGTTTAGACCCAGGACAGCCCAAATTGAGCAGATCTAAGGACAGGCTTTCCAGCTATTACCATGTTGTCTTGCTGAAGTATTTAGGGCCACATTGTCTCCTTTTGTGTGAGTTGAGAGATTCAAGTGGGGTTTTTTTTCTGATTGAAAGGCCACAGAGGCTTCTTCATTGGATATTTTGATAAATTTGAGATCAAGGTAATGATCTGAGAAAGATTAATTCTGCCTAAGTCTCCAAAAGTTTAATCCAATAGAATCTTAATTTACAATTCCTTATAAAAAACCAAATGTGAATATGAAAAGAAAAAATATATAGAACTATATTTCTGTAATATTTGTGATATGAAGCAATTTAATTTTTCTTAAGTTTCTGGTATGATGAAATTGCCATCAGTTAAATGCAAGTTTATTTCATTGACTGTACTTTCCTCACAAATGGTTTTGTGACTATCTATGCGTTTATCATTAATTTATCTCTTTTCATAAATGCTTCAATACATTTTCATTCATGATTAGTCTACCTCAGACACAGCTGGACAATACTGAATCTGATGTTCACACAGTATAATTGCTTACATTGTAAAGTTAAATGACTTTCTGAAGCATAAATGAAATTTCTGAACCTCAATGATATGAATTTGCAAAGACAAGACACTAAGAATAAATTGACTGAAGCAATAGTAAAGCTAAACTGAAAACACCAATTCATTGTTTCCTTGAAATTGTATATGTGTATAATTACCAATAGTTGTCTCAGGTTCGCACCCTGCCCTTTTTGCATCACCTGAACATCCTTTTAGTAAAATTCTTAAAAAATATAGTTCTGAGTTCAAATTCCACCAAGGTCAACTTTGCCTTTCATCCTTTTGGAGACGATAAATTAAGTACCAGTTGCATACCGGTGTCAATCTAATCAACTGGCCCCCACCTCTCCAAATATTTCGGCCTTTGTGCCTAGAGTAGAAAAGAATATTTAAATCAGGTTTGGTGCATTCACCAAGGTGCAGATGTTAAAATTAATGTTTTTAAATTGATAAATACATTCAACAACCTATCAAAACCATTACATTTTTTATATGAAATTGATTTTTGAAAAGAATTCACCATATGTATATTAAGAAATAATGCCATTTTTCTATATAGTTATGTCAGCTACAATAGATCCTTCATATCCTTTCTAAAAATCCTTATCAGGCAAGATTTAGCTACAAGTAAAAATTTGACTTCTGAGTCTTTTGTTAATGTGACCTGTCTGAATAGATTTATTTTTATAATGAAATTGGTATCACCACAACCAAAAGAGATGCAAATGTAAGGAAAATGTATTTAATCTGTTGAGAATTGCATCTGAAAACAGCACACAAAAAAAAAGATGTAATGTTAAAAGTATATTACTAATTAAGATTTAGAAATTGCAGGAAAAAATGACTAAAATATGATTGTGTTTATAACTAATATGTATGTTAGTTTACCAGAAGTCTATGCTCATAGTCATATTTTATATTTTACCTTTCCATTAGAGGAATACTAAGTTTAAATCATCATCATCATTTAGCATCCGCTTTCCATGCTAGCATGGGTTGGACGGTTCAACTGGGGTCTGTGAAGCCAGAAGGCTGCATCAGGCCCAGTCTGATCTGGCAGTGTTTCTACGGCTGGATGCCCTTCCTAACGCCAACCACTCCGTGAGTGTAGTGGGTGCTTTTTATGTGCCACCCACACAGGTGCCAGACGGAGCTGGCAAACGGCCACGGACGGATGGTGCTACGTGCCACCGGCACGGGGGCCGTTCACCAAGTACGACAGTATCATCAAGAACCATGTAAATGATGTGCATTGTGCCTCGTTTTGAGTGAAAAACAAGAGCTGATGCTCTCAAACTGTATTGAGAATGATATAATCAAGTCTCTGGTTACATAGTTAAGAAAATCAATGTCAACTGAACTCGAGCAACAATATTTACATTTGTTATGGATGAACTGCCATCTTTCCCCCACTGAACAGTTGCCTTTTTCTCATATGCTCTGTATTTGATGAAATCAGAGTGATGTAATCTACAAATGCCAAACAAAAGAGAAAGCCATATGTTTTTGTGGGGAAGAAACAGTTTTGCGTAGAAAACATGTTGAGGGTATGAAGGAGCTGCTAATGGGAGTGGATCACTCAAGGCGATTTCAGATTTTTCTCCACTGTGAAAAAGGTTCACTGCCCTGCACACTGACTTCTTTCAGCATATACAGAAAGTGAAAATTGAGCCACCTTTTTCATTCAGTTTTTAACATAGTAGAAAAGTTGTTTCATTTCATTGTCCTAGAAACTAAATTTTGCATCTTTGAGCCTCTTGTTCAAGAAAACAAAAATACTCTTCGATATAAGCTGAGCTAGTGAAGAAGCCGCTTTGAGAATGTGGAATGTTTTTATGGCTCTGGTACAATTTCAGATCCAGTTATGTGAAGGTAACCCGCCAGATCCATTGGAGATGCAGTGATACTGTTTGTGTATCTTCTTTGCTTTGAAATTGCAAACCAATTTCCATGAAGATAACTACTGTATTAAATGTCTTTCAACATGCAAGCTCTGATTTACGAGAGGCTTAATGAGATGATGCTGAAGTGACTTAATTAACTGAAGGCTGAGAAAGAAGTCGGTTATATATCAGTGTAATTCAACAGACACCAGCAGAAAAATGTTCAGATTCAAGTGGAATTTCCTGGTCAGAACAAATTACCAAAAACAAGAAAATAAAAAGTCCAGCTGGATTTACGATATAGTTCTGTGTCAGTATCAATAGACGGGCTTTCTTGTAGCTTGGAGGAAGTCTGACTTGTGAAAGTATATTAAACATTTCTTGGTACCCTTGTTCAAGAAATCAGGGAATTTAAAGGAAAATATAGGAAAAATCTTGAAGTGATCCCAGAGTCTATTTGTGCCACTAAACAGGAAAATAGGTGGAGATTTGGTAGTAAATTGTAAAGTTTAAGTTACTCTCTGCAAGTTCTATGGCTTTGAAGATGATAAACTTTTGATGGAATTGCAGTTGTGTTTGTTTGTCCATGGACAAGATGTCTCAAGAACTGCTAGATGGATTTGGATGAAGCTTTCAGGGAAGTTTGGCCTTGTGACTGGCATAAATTGGTTGGATTTTGGGATCGACCCGGTACCGGACAAGGATTCTGGATTATTTTACCTGTTTTTTTACTTAATTAATGAGAGCGGTCGGGTTATTTTTAGTATTCTCATTTCTGAGAGCAGTCAAATTTATTTCAGTTATTCTCATTTTAAAAATCATCAAAGGCTAATCGTTGAGAGGACGTTGGTGTTGCTTTGGTGGAGGCTTGCGCTCTCTGATTACTCTTGTTATTGTTGTTGTTATTATTATTATTGATTCTTACTTGCTTTTATCTTTGTGATCGTTAGAGCTAAATATGCATAACTGATTCCACATACATCTAAAATTAATCCTAAATCAACAGTCTAACTTGTAACTGTTCATTTTGCAAGGTTCCTTCAAGTTACCAAATTCAGTCAACTACTAAAGTTTAAACCTACTACTATCTTCCCTGACTCTTTACTTCAATCTTCATCCATTTCATTACTACTTATTCTCACTGCTAAGAAGAATCCTTCAAATAAATGGTAACCAGCTCTTAACCTATCACTGTTTGTTGTTCACATACAAATATATTCAAGTTGTAGTGAGTTTGGTATTTAAAGAAATAGAAGAATGTATTGTACTGTTGTAAGGATTGACTTGGTTAATAAAATGTCAACTCTCCATCTATATGTAATATAGTGAATATCCCCTGGAGTCCTGTTCAGTTTGATCTGTGATTCAGATATATACTTGTAAATTTGTACACGTGCGCATGCACACATGTGTGTTTGTGTGTTAATATATATATGCACATACATTTAGGTGGATCTCCACCATCTGACAGAGATATCCACAGACATATCTTTTACTTGTTTCAGTCATTAGACAGTGGCCATGCTTGGGCACTGCCTTTAATTTTAGTCTGACAAATCAACTCCCCGTACTTGATTTTTTTAAAAGCCTGGTACTGTCGGTCTCTTTTGCTGAACTGTTAAGTTACAGTTATGTAAACCCACCAACTAGATCCACCCAATGAGCTTCTGTGCAGTTTCTGTCTACCAAATTTCAATCTCAAGTTAATAATACCAAATTCAACTTTCGTCTAAGATCTGCTATGTGACCCACTGCATAATCACCAAATATCCTATTGTGAATACAGTTCTATATTTAAGAGATGAGAAATTATGTACATTATTTACATTAGACGGATATCTGTCCTCATCTTGTTTGTTGTTAACACAATGTTTCGGCTGATATACCCTCCAGCCTCCTTCAGGTGTCTTGGGGAAATTTTGAACCTGGGTTCTCTTATTCCTAAGGATTTTTTTTGATGTTATTATTGTTATTGTTCAGGTCACTGCATGGAATCGAACTCGGAATCTTGGGGTTAGTAGCCTGCACTCTTAACCACTATGCCATCATAATAATAATAATATTGAAAAATACCTTAGGAATGAGAACCTAGGTTCAAAATTTCCCCAAGACACCTGAAGAAGTCTGAGGGTATATTAGCTGAAACGTAGCGCTAACAACAAACAAGATGAGAACAAATATCCCTTGAATGTAAATAATGTAAATAATCCTATTGTGAAGGCTTAGATGCCACTAAGCAAATCTTATATTCAAAGAATGTCATGACATGATTATGACTTGTCCATTTACACCTTGCTAATTTTTTTGCTTTCCTTATTACTAATTTAGAAAATTTTTGAAATACAGAATCCTGTAGGTTGCATCTCATTCATGCATATATATATATATATATATATTCTTTTACTGGTTTCAGTCATTTGACTGTGGCCATGCTGGAGTACCACCTTTAGTCAAATGAATTGACCCCAGGACTTATTCTTTGTAAGCCTAGTACTTGTTCTATTATTCTCTTTCGCTGAACCACTAAGTTATGGGGACTTAAAGACACCAACATCGGTTGTCAAGCGATGATAGGGGAACAAACCCAGCCACACAAACACACACACACACACACATATATGTGTGTATATGTATATATATGACAGGCTTCTTTCAGTTTCCGTTTACCAAATCCACATGCTTATTGATCAGACCTCCTACATGATCCACACATACTGATATAGATTTTTAATTTTTATCATTGAAAATAAAAGAAAACTTTGAAAATAAGTTACCATGGTAATTTTATGATAGGGAATTAGACCTAGCCATTATGAGAGTAACTTCTATAAATAGTTTTTCATTTAGATAAAACTGGAATAAAACATGCTTCACAAATTGCATAATGTTTTATATATCTTACTTGTGTCAGTTCATTGGACTGTAGCTATACTGGGGCATAATCTTGAAAGGTTTAGTTGAACAAATAATTCTTGTATGTATTTTATTTTTTTGTAAAATCTGGTACTTTAACAAGGATGTAAACAAACCAGCACTGGTTGTTGAATGATGTAGCGACAAACACACGTGCGCACATACACACACACACACACAATGGGATTCCACATAGTTTCTATCAAATTCACTCACAAGTCATTGTTTGGCCCAGAACTATAATAAACACTTGCCCAATGTGTAACTGAACCTGAAACCATGTGGTTACGAAGTGAGTTTTTTAACCACACAGCCAAGCCTGCACCTATAACATTTGTCATCAAACTGAACCAAGCATGTACCATGTACGAAGGCTCAAGGTAGACAATTAGCATAAGTAAAGTCAATTAAGAAACCCCCCTTATATATTGGTTCCAAACTTTGGCACAAGCCCTGCAATTTTGGTGGAGGATTAAGTCAATTACATCAACCCCAGTGATCTACTGGTATTTATTGACCTGAAGCAGACGAAAGGTAAAGTCGACCCTGGCAGCATTTGATCCCAGAATGTAAAGACAAATGAAATACCAGTAGGCATTGTGCCCAGTGTGTTTAATGATTCTGCCAGGTTGCCACTTTAAAAACTCCATTACATATTAAACTGTATGAAAGATGTTTTTGACAAGAAAATATTAACTTACACAAATAGTATTAGCACATGTCTGTTTTTAACAATTTCTTGTACACAAGAATGTAAAAGGCATGCTTTAGAATTTTAAGAAGAGTTTTTTTTCTATAGACTTGTGTAGAAAATCACATTAAACCAAGCTCTAAGTGATGTCAGCAGACTACCAGATACAAAACACGTGTATGTATATATCTATACATCATGTATTTCTGCACAGTGTGGCCAAATGGTTTAGAAGTTTGCTTCATAATCATAAGGCATCAGTTTTGATTCTGCTGCATGGCATTTTGGGTATTATTTTCTATAACATTTAAATTGATTCCTTTCTTGTGAGTAAAACTGGGTAAATAGAAAGTGTGTAGAAGCCTTGCAGATGAATTGTAAGTTAAAGATTCACCCTTGTCACACTGAGAAGTATATAGTGTGTGTCTGTGAGATACTCAGCCACTTACAGTGATTGAACAGCTGGAGACATAGGGTCAAAATTCTGAGATCCATTTTTATTATACAATATTTGAAAGTTACAATGGTATTTATACATTGATATTCAGAACTTCAATCATCAATTTTATAATGAATTGGAAATCATTTCTGAGAAGGTATTGAACACTATACCCACCTACAGGGCATGTATACGTGAATTGAACAGCAAATTTTTGTTTCATTATCAATTTTAAAACATTGTATTGTGAATATTTAGTGAAAAAGCAGAAGAAAATTTATACATTACATACTGATGGTAAATTGAAATATAACATGAAATAATGAACCACTTATGCTTCATACAAACTAACATCCCAAAAGAATTTTACACTCTATCTAACTTTAAGATCATCTTGTCACTCATTTCATTTTGTATAAAAAGTGTTTTTAAGCCATAAAGACATTGATTATGAAGCATCTAATTCAACTGAAGTTATTTTTATCCTTTTTGAATGATACTAAAGACTTCATTAAATTTATAAAATGCTTTTCTTTTTCAGTCAGTCAATCCTTGATTGTTCTCGGTGTAACTCTTGACTCGTTCTTGTAGATGTGTGAATCTGTCATCTGTTTGTTTCTCTTGTCTACTTATGATTCTTTCTCCCTTCCTTTCAATGATTTGTTATTCTCTCTCCCTCATATTTTTCCCTCTCTTAACTTGCAAATCTCTCTTTCTTAAACTTGCAAAATCTCATCCATTTCTAGATTATTTCTTCTCATTCGTTTGCAAAACTCTCTCTCTTCGTAACATATTTTCAAATCAAAAATATTTGCATCATGTTTTCACAATACACAAACTTATTGAAATTTGCTCACTTTATTCATCAAATTTGTCACTCTCTTGCTTATGGCATAAATGGCCACTTATTGTCTGACAAATTCTTTTATTTATGTGTGCAACTTCTGACAATTTAGACAGTAACAAAGCTCAAACCTTTTATTTGTTATTAACGGACAAATTTGCAATATCCCAAATCTTATGCATCACTTTCTTTTAGTTTCCAAAACATAAGTGATTATATGTAATCATTAACTGCCCAATTCCACTTGGTTATATTTTATTGTATGAATTTGTTCATGTAATCACAGGTTAAGACTCAATTGGGAATGAATGGTTTTAACAATAAATTACTAGCTGTCTTGTGGTCAATTGATATTTTGTTTACAGCATTATTACACCTTAAAGAAATTCCTTCATTTAAATGTTCTCACTAGTATTATGTGAGATTCGAAATTTATTTTTATATACTGCCTTGTTATCTCATGGCTATGAAGTTTTTTTCCCTCTATATGGTAATGTATAAATAGTCTATGAAAAAACTGAAAATATTCTAAAGGAATGACTAGTTTCAAACTTGGGAGCCTGAAGGCTTGAAGAATTGCATCAAATGTTAATATGTCAAAGTTTGATTTTTGTTTTTATTCATTCTGATTTTTGAAGGTTACAAGTAAAGAATTTAAAGAAAATCTCAAAATGAACAGCATTAAGCAACAGAATAAGATTGATGGAACATTAATAAAAGATCATGGCTGGAACACAATATGGGAATAGGGATTCCGTTAAACATTAATGTAAGACGGTAGTAATGTGTTTAAAATCTAATATTTCAAAAGAAATAGCAAAGGAAACAGTAGTCAGAAAGTAATTAAACATATAAGTGAACCAGAAACATTAAAATAAATTTGAAATAAGTGCTATTGGATAGTCAAACATCTCTGTCTAAGGAATTAGAAAATTGTTGGAAAAAGGATTAGGGAAATATTCTTTGGCTTTGCTAGAGTTATGAAAATAGTACCAAAAATAAATAAAAATGTTAGTACTTGGGTTTAACTAAGTGGGAAAATCACTGATTTCTTTCAAAATTGATTTATTAGATGCAACTCCATATTAAGATAACTACAGCAATAGAAAATTAAACTGATTCAAATGGTGGAAGAAGTAAACAGGTGTATTTTAAGTATAAATTGGAGAAAAATACCAAAGTTAAAAAAGAATGATATATGAAACTCTGGTTTAAATGAAATTATATTCAAGAAAAATCTGCTATATATATTGTCAACAGCCTCAGGTGCATTACAACTTGTCAGAAAAGGGTATAAGAGAGGATGGAAAGGAGAAATATGTCAAGATAGATAGCAGTGATAGCCTAAATTGCATACATAGTATGAGGATGGGCTGAAAGTCCATAGGTTGAAGGAGTGATGCTAGAGCTCTGAAATCTTGTATGAATTGATTTTAGCTGTTCTTATTAATGACTGCATGGTTCATTTCCAAGTAAACTGACATTTGACTGTTTAAAGAAGACTTCAAAAATAACTGGTAGTGAATTCTCTTGAAAATGGACAAAATTTGGCATTGTGGTGTTATCATATACCTGCAAAAAAAGGGTGTTTATCGCACAAGGATATTCATGGTAATAATGTTCCTACAAGAGATTTTGACTTTCAACTTATTATCTACATCTCATTGTATTTTCTGTCAGTATTCATCGTAAACCCTTATTATTATTTTCCCTCTTTTCTGTCTTATTTTGTCTATTTCTGCAGCATGCCACTATGTGAATAAAGTTCTATTGTTTCGTCTTACTGTTGATGTCTAAGACAACTATAACTTTAGATCACGCATTTCATTTCAGTTCTATATTTTCGTCTTTCTTGTGGATAGCTGAGATAACAATCACACATCTCTAATTTTGTCTTTCTCCAAATCCCTGGAACCATTCCTCCCGTGTAACGTGACCCTCCCCCTCTTCCACTGGCTCACTATGTGCCCATCCATCTATCTATCTTTCTATCTATCGGCATTCACCCTGTCTGTCTGACTGACTCTATATCTTTCTTACAATTCCTCGCGCATGTTTGCTAGTTCGCGGTTCACCCACCCTCCCTTCCACCCTTCCCACTGTACCGGAAGTCTCTATTTCATCATCCTTGGTTGCCTCCCATGAACACTTCTAAAGTCCTTATGCCAACCTCACCCCTACTATATAAGGTAGTGATCATACAGTGCAAAATATGATAGTGTAGTGTACACAGGTCGAACTTAAGACTATTGTTGCTATGAATTCTGCCAAACGCGAGCTCTCTTTTCAGGTATATGACTCCGCTGTCCGCCATCCTAGGGTCTTTAGGGCCCATACCTCCCACACCCTCAGGGTTGGCACTCTCAACGTCGGCACACTGAAAGGTAGGTCTGGTGAGATTGTTGAAATGCTTGAATGGAGATGTCGATATGTGCTGCATCCAAGAAGTAAGTGTTCCGCTAGGTTCCTCACAGGCAAAGAACACAGGTATAAGATTTTCTGGGTAGGGAACACTGACGGGGTTTGGGGGTGTGGGTATACTTCTTGCGGAGAAATGGATAGATAAGGTAATTGATGTAGTCAGAGTATGCGACAGAATACTTAAGATTAGATTAGTGCTCCATCATGGGTTAGCAAACATTATCTTGGCCTATGCCCCTCAGCCAGGGCTACCCGATGGACAGAAAGACCGATTCTATGACACCCTCTTGCAGACTACCTTGTTGACGAATGACAGGGACCTTCTGTTCTTGGCTGGCAAGTTCAATGGACATGGTCGAGAGAGACTGAACCGAGCGGTCATCGGCATCTTCACTATCTCGTCTGGCAGCTTATTCCACGGATCTGCAACCCAGACAGAGAAAGCCCCTCTCCTTCGATTGAGATGAAATCATCATAGATAGAGCTTTTCGGAATGACCCTGCAGCCCACACTCTACAGCAGGAGTGAAGAACAGCTCTTTCGAGAGATTACACTTTCCGTTTATGATGTGAACGAGAATGAGATCACCACGGTGTCATCGTTTTTTGAGAGAATAAAGGTTGAGCGTTTTCAGCCTTCATAAGACAAATGCTTGAGACCAAGGACCATGCAGGTAACCAGCTTCTGAACTCTTTCCAGATGATAAGAAGAGGCTTGAATCCTGTACTCCAATATGGGTCTCACCGGCATGACATAGAGCGGTAGGAATATGGCTGCTGTGAGCATTCCGAATGACCGTCGAATGAAAAACAGAACTCCACGTGCTTTGTTGGCAGCATGGACGCATTGGGCCGAAGGCGAAAAGGAAGAATCCACCAAGATACCCAGGTCCTTTACTTGGTCGGTCTTCTCCAGCAGCAGACGACCCGGCTCGAAATCAAGTTGAGTTGCAGGAGAGGAGCCAACAGGCAGATGACAGCACTTTGACACATTCAGACAGGGGTCCCATTCGTTTGACCATCTGTAAACTTGGTGGAGGCATCGACGAAGATCATCTATATCACTGCGAGGAGTGACCAGTTTGACATTGTCGGCAAATAGAAGGGTGTGTTGCGTGAGGTCGTTGGACAAGTCATTGATGAAGACTAAAAACAATAACGGCCCAAGCACTGAACCTTGAGGCATGCCACTGCTCACACTGGAGACACAGAGGTATCAAGCTGTTGGATCAGGTAATGAAGGTTATGGAGAGGGTCATAGCTTAACTGATTAAGGAGAGAGTCAGCTTGGATGAGATGCAGTTTGGTTTCGTGCCAGGGAAAAGCACCACTGATGCCGTATTTCTGGTAAGACAGCTGCAGGAGAAATACCTAGCCAAAGATAGGTATACCTTGCTTTCGTTAACATGGAGAAAGCCTTTGACAGGGTCCCCTGATCCCTTATCTGGTGGTCAATGAGGAAACTAGGGATAGATGAATGGTTAGTGAGAGCTGTGCAAGCCATGTACAGGGATGCTGTAAGTAAGGTAAGGGTTGGCAATGAGTACACTGAAGAATTCAAGGTAGAGGTTGGGGTCCACCAGGGTTCAGTTCTCAGCCTTCTCCTGTTTATCATAGTCCTCCAGGCAATAACGGAGGAATTCAAGACAGGATGCCCCTGGGAGTTCCTCTATGCTCTAATTGCTGAGTCACTATCAGAACTGGAGGAGAAGTTTCAGGTGTGGAAACAAGGATTAGAATTGAAGGGCCTTAGAATCAACATAGTTAAAACCAAAGTCCTAATAAGTAGGAAGGCAGGCAAACCTCAAATCCCTTCAGGTAGATGGCCCTACTGAATCTGTAGTAGAGGCATAGGCAGAAAATCTATAAGATGTACCCAGCGTAACCTATGGACACATAGGAGGTGCAGTAATATCAAAGGAAGGCTAACTGGGAAGATAGTTTTTGTATGTGGCAGATGCTCGGGAGCGATAAACACGGAAAATGCGCAGAGACCAACTTCCACCACATTCCAGGGAGAAAAACTAGAAGTAGTTGATAGCTTCCGTTACCTAGGTGACCAAGTCAGTTGCGGGGGAGCGTGCGCTGAAAGTGTAACTGCTAGAATAACAATGGATGGGCAAAGTTCAGAGAGCTCTTACCTCTACTGGTGACAAACGGCCTCTCGCTCAGAGTAAAAGGTAGACTGTATTTGTACGAACAGCCATGCTACACGGCAGTGAAACATGGGCTATGACTGCTGAGAACATGCGTAAGCTTGCAAGG
This sequence comes from Octopus sinensis, assembly GCF_006345805.1. Classification (NCBI taxonomy): domain Eukaryota; kingdom Metazoa; phylum Mollusca; class Cephalopoda; order Octopoda; family Octopodidae; genus Octopus; species Octopus sinensis. The sequence continues at coordinate 200,021,866 of NC_042997.1, read as the reverse complement.
AATGAAGCCAGCATGATCCGATGGATGTGTAATGTCAGTGTTCATACTCGACTGAGTGTAAGTACCTTGAGAGAAAAGTTGGACCTAAGAAGCATTAGATGTGGTGTGCAAGAGAGACGACTGTGCTGATATGGTCATGTAGCGAGAATGGACGATGATAACTGTGTGAAAAAGTGCCACACCCTAGCAGTTGTGGGAACCTGTGAAAGAGGTAGACCCAGGAAGACCTGGGACGAAGTGGTGAAGCACGACTTTTGAACATTAGGCCTCACCAAGGAAATGACTATAGACCGAGACTTTTGGAAATATGCTGTGCTTGAGAAGACCCAGCAAGCCAAATGAGACCATAACCTGTGGCCTATACCAGGAGCGTAATCAGCCCACTTATGCATACCTTTTCCGTCTTTGGACACTAAACTCTGCTTGCGAAGACCTGTTCAAGCAAGTGAAATTAAAATCAATTCGATGACTGGCATCCGTGCTAGCGGAGTGCAAAGAGTACCGTACGAGTGTGATCGTTGATAGAGCAGTTAACCAGCTTCCGTGCCAGTGGCACATAAAAGGGCACCATTCGAGTATGATCGTTACCAATGTCGCCTTACTGGCACTTGTGTCTTTGCTAGTAGGGTGCCAAGAGCAGCATCCAAGTGTGATCGTTGCCAGAGCAGTCAACTGGCTTCCATACCTGTGGCACGTAAAAGGGCACGATTCGAGCGTGATCATTACCAACGTCTCTTCACTGGCACCTGTGCCGAAGGCATGTGTAAAAAGATTCGAGCAAGGTCATTGCCAGTACCGCCTGACTGGCCTCTGTGCCGGTGGCACGTAAAAAGCACCCACTACACTCTCAGAGTGGTTGGCATTAGGAAGGGCATCCAGCTGTAGAAACTCTGCCAGATCAAGATTGGAGCCTGGTGCAGCAATCTGGTTCACCAGCCCTCAGTCAAAATCGTCCAACCAATGCTAGCATGGAAAGCGAACGTTAAATGATGATGATTATGAGCGGAAGGGAGCATCTTGAAAATGATCCAAGCTCTGGATGTCCTGCAACTGCCACCACTGAGGAAAACATTGATCGTGTTCACCACATGGTGATAGCTGACAGGCGATTGACTATAAATCAAATAGCAAATGCTATTAGCACATCCCATAAGAGAGTTGAGAAGATTCTGCATAATGAATTTGGCATGATTGAGGTTTCTGCTCAGTTTGTGTCATGTCTTCTAACACCTGATCAAAAGTATGTACACCGGATAAAAGAAAGTGTTATCTATCTTTTAACAGAAACACGCAATGATCAGTTACCTATTTCTTTATTACCCACAAGGGGCTAAACACAGAGGGGGTACAAACAAGGACAGACATAGGTATTAAGTCGATTACAACGACCCCAGTGCGTAACTGGTACTTAATTTATCGACTCCGAAAGAATGAAAGGCAAAGTCGACCTCGGCGGAATTTGAACTCACAACGTAAGGCAGACGAAATACCGCTAAGCATTTCGCCCGACGTGCTAACGTTACTGCCAGCTCTATAAAACTCATAACGTGAAAAGGGTACAAATTCTCTAAGGTGCATGTTCCTTTTGTTTAGCCCCGACCAGCCTCTGATCAAAGAAGTTCCAGATGTGACCATTCTGCTTTTTTTGATATCCAGTGTGTCTTTTTTTCTTTTTTATATGGTAGGTGCAATTTAAGTGGGGTTTGGTTGCTTTTATAGAATTTAGTTATTACTACAAGTGACCAGATATATGTTCTTGTACTGGCTCTTTGTGTGATTTGCCTCCATTTTACTCTTCAATATTTAGTTTTTAAAAAAATGTACTTCATCATCATTGTTTAACATCCGTTTTCCATGGTGGCATGGGTTGGACAGTTTAACCAGTGTCTGGGAAGCCAGGAGGCTGCACCAGGCTCCAGTCTGATCTGGCAGTGTTTCTACAGCTGGATGCCCTTCCTAACTCCAACCACTCCATGGGTATAGTGGGTGCTTTTTATATGCCACCAGCATGGGCCAGAGGAGGTTGGCAACAGCTATGATCGGTAGGTGCTTTTTACATGCCACCAGCACGGGTATCACAACTACAATTTTCATTTGATTTTCATTTTGATGTTGATGTACTTGATTCAATAGGTCTCCTCAAGCACAGCAGGTCGCCCTATGATCCAAGGTACTTTTGAATGGGCTATGCAATTTTGAGTGAATGATTTCTGAAAATGTATTACAAACATATAAAAATGTTAATCCATTTGATGGCTAAACATATATAATTTTTTGGCTCTCTTGTTTAAGGATGTATAACTGTCACATACTTGGATATTTCTCTTTGTAAGTTACTTATTCAGTGTTCATGACAACAACACTGTACTGTTGCTATGTACTTTTATTATTATTTGAATTAAATATATTTTCGTTTTCTTTTCTTTCCCATTCAAGCCAGCCAGATCCAGCCTCTCACTCCTATTCTACAATGTCATTCTAAAAATAATCACATCATTGAAATCTTGATGCTATGAGATTACACACAATGAATTCAAAACAATGTAAATAAATAAGCATTACGTTGACAGAGTAATCTGAATGCTAAGAAGTTAGTTATTGCAATTACTGAATAACATAAATGAATTTGGTTTGAACTATGTGTGCTGCAGAAAGAACTACAAACATGCCTGGAATATTCCTGCCTTTCTGTTATTCTGCAAATTGTATTGTTTTACATTTTTGCTTGTTTAACATAAATTTGATTTAATCTTACTCGACTCATGAAATTTTTTTTCGTACTTTATTTGTAATGTTAGTTACACAAATCCAATGAGATTGGTAGAAATGGAATGAGGTGATTGGATGCAGCTGTTTGGTGCGACTGGATATTTAACCTATGTTGGTGAGAGTACATTTTGGCACTGGACACAAGCCACATACACACTGATAATAAGAAATACTACACATATATACAAATATAACTAGATGCTTGCACATATAAACAGACAGGAAATAGACAAAACAAAAAAGCATTAGAATATCTGACTTCAAATAAGTCAGCATCAAATACGTGATGCTGCTATGGCTGCTCCAAAAGTTTTGGCATTTAATTTTGCCCCTCAATGTCCTAATTTCAAATCCTACTGGGATTTATTTTCACTTGTGGTGATAAAATAAATACATGTAATTTGATGTGATCTTTAGAATTGCACCACTAAATTTGTGAGGTTTGTAAATTACTATTGGAAAATTGATCCTGACATCATAGCTGTGAGTGTGATAGAGGCAGTTTTATTCCTAAATATCTTTTAAACTGCTATGTTTTAGGCCTGAAAGAGTATAAAGGTTAGATTTGATAAAGCTCAAATACAGTTTTACAGAAAAACTTTAAAACATTTTTATTACAACTACTATGATATGAAATCATATCATATGACAGTGAAAATCATGGTATTTGAATTAAACCCTTTTAAACAAACACACTCTTAAAGCATTCATTGATGAATCATTTAAAGATTTTTCATTTAATTATTTTGAAACTTTTTTCCGCATAGCAAATATTCTACAGATATTTGCAGTTTCCATCTACCAAATTCTACTTGCAAAACATTGGTCAACCATGGGCTACATTAGAAGACTTGTCTAACATACCACAAAGATTGAACTTGGATCTAAGCAGTTGTAAATTGAGCTCTTTAACCACACATCTGTGCATGTGATTACTGTATGATGGAATCTTTTGCAGAAGATGATGTATGAATGTTTAGCCCCTGCAGAATTACCTGCACAAATAATTTGCTTATAATAATGAAATGTAGGTACTGTACATGAGCTCACTCTTTCCATCAAATTGACATTACCTGTGCAGGTGAAGAAGTGTGCTGCGTGTCGAATGTTGAAATAATTGTAGAGCAACATGAAATGAAGTGTCTTGCTCAAGAACACAACATCCCACCAGGTCTAGAAATTAAACCCATGATATAGTGGATTTAGTGCAATACTAACTGCTAGGCCATGTTCCTTCACCACTGTATAGCTACATTAGATGGTAGGCATGAGTCTTATGCAATATAAAATGAAAGTGTTTATATATTTCATTTTGTATTTTGTAACTATCGTGTTATCAGTTGCAGGTTTCCAATAACCTTGTCACTGTTGTACAACATCTGACCAAATGTGATTGAAGCCACCAGGCAACTAAATGGGAAAGCAATTAGTACTGCCTACTGTAATAAAATGATTGGCAACTACTTTCAAACAACAGTAGGTGTACATAAAGGATGTCTGCTCTCATCTACTCTCCTTAACATCTTTCTGGAAAGCACCATGTCAGATGTACTCAAAGACCATGAAGACATGATCAGTATTGGAAGAAGAACTATCACCAACCTCCAATTTGGCCTGGCAGGAACAAAAACAGAGCTGGAAAACTTGGGGGAAAAGCTTGACAGTACCTGAAAGGCATATGGCATAGCATTAAGGCAGAGAAAACCAAAATCATGGTCAACAATGATAGAATACACCACAAATCATATCACAATGAATGGATAAACACTAACACTAGAAACTGTGAAAATAATCAAATACCTCGGAGCAGTCGTCACTGACGAAAAACCAGTGATCTTCTCATGAAATACACAGTGGTCACAAAACTCAGGCCAATCTGGAAAGATAGACACATTAGGACTCTGCACAAAAGTCAGACTTGAGATTTCTGTCTTTCTGTATGCCTACAAGGGTTGGACATTAACAGCAGAACTGGCAAAAATGTAAGCACAATGCTATAGATGGCTCCTAGGTATCTTGTACAAAGAAAATATGATGAATAACGAAGGATGAGAATAACACAAGGATCCGATAACAATTGTAAAGACAAGGGAACTAATATTATGGCCATGTTGCAAGAAGCTCCAGCTTAGCAAAAACAATCCTGCCAGGTACAATGGGAGGCAAATGAAAGCAAGGCAGGCCAAATCCACGTGACTGACTGCTATATGTACATTGGTCACTCAGAGTATTTCCTCTTCAGTACAACCTTAGTGAATAGTAACAGAAACAAATGTATATCACAGAAGAGATTGTGCCACTACTATTGTTCTTTCCACTCTATTTTTTCATGTTAGACTTAGGTTATAGCTCTTATCAAGTGTTTATTGAGCACTTTCAGTGAGTTATACTTAGACAATTTGAAATGTATTCTGTTGGCTTCTTGTATTTTGGTCTCTTACACACATATGCACACAATTATTTCAATGATTACTTATAAACGCTAAGTGTTTCATTTGTCAATTGCTGCAGCTGTATCCAGATCTTTCTGAGTAACCTGGATACAGCTGTGCTAATCTCCAAATGAAGCACTTGGAAAATTTTAACCATTCAAAATAACACTATTGCATTCTTCTATCAAAGGACACCTTTGCCTTTTATTGAAGGATAGGTCTCTGTTTGCCTCTGTGTGCTTCTTTGTCTCTGTCTGTCTATCTGTATTTCTCATATCTTTGTACATGTGTCTCTCTGAGTCAGTCTATCTGCCACTTTCTGTTTATCCATGTCTGTCTCTCACTATTTGTGTGTGTTTGTGTGAACTGTAGTTGAATTGCTTCCCTTTTTATCAAAAGGTAACTTAACCATGCGATAGATCGATAAAATAAGTATCAGCGTGGAATAAGTACTGTGAGAAAACCAGTAAACAAATAAAAATTCTAATATAAGAAATAATTCTACTAAGCTTATTCTTGAGACACGATAAAACAATATGAATATTAAAAAAACTATACTTAACTATACAAGATACCATAAAGATTTAATAAAATTTGAAACTCAAGTAAGACTGGAAAAACAAGATATAAAATAGTAAATATAGCATACATTGTATATAGTAAAAGAAAACAAAATTACTAAAAATGTCTTTGAAAATAAGACTCCATTGGGAAAAGTATTATTGTTGCTGAGACAACAATAGAATAATATGAAAAATTCTTCAACAGACAGTCGTGATGTGGGAAATAATAGAAAGGGAATAATAAACAATGAAATTACAATGAAAATTTGAAGAAAGGAAATATTAATTAAAAAATGGGAAATTAAAAAATATATCCCTAGATAATAATTTTTAATAAAGATTATCATCAGCAGCTTAGATTTCTATTTCCTGTGTATGCTATCATAACGTCTTAATTATCTTTATCTATCTCAATTTTCTTTTTGTTACCTTATTTAGTTATATAACTTTCTTTCCTTATTTTGTTCAAACTTTGATATTTTCTTTCAGTATTTTTAAAAATCAATATAGTTCCTATCTGTTTGATGTATCAGTTAATGCTGCCACTTTTTAAACCTCTCTAGAGCACTCAAATTTCTCATGTAGAAAAAAATAAAATGATAAACCAAAATCCAAAAAATTTCATAACTCCTATTCAGTTCTTTCATCTAAGGTTCTTTGATATCTACACTATATTTTAGTTTGAATGAATCAAAGACAATGTCATTTAACTGTCACTTTCAACATAGTTTTGTTAATAATTCCCAGATATCCCCCTACATATCTCAGTATTCTTCACTGAGATGTCCATTAATACAATCAATAGACATTGTCATGCATAAGTTTTTCATTATGATGATGATTCTTGTCAGTCACATGTATAGTGACTTATGTCACTATGCATGTACAAGCTGTATATCTGCAGAACATCTAAGCATCATGCTGCTATGTTGATGTATGCATGTATGTGTGTATGCATTTGTTGTGTGTGTGTGTGTGCACTGGGCATGTATGTGTATGCAGAAACATATATCTTACTTTGAGCCTCAATTCTTGAAGTCACAGGGGAGCTATTGCAGCATATCGCATATCTTGGGCTTTCTTGGACCTGGCAGAGCCCTTCACTCTCCAAGTTTGATTACAACCAATTTCTTCCAGAAAAAGAGACAGACAGAAAAATGGGAAGAGAGAAAGGAGAAAATTCAAGATAGCTGGTACTTGATCAACCCCCAAAATGGTGAAAGGCAAAATCGGACCAGGTAGTATTTGAACTCGGAGTACAGACAACCAGAACAAATATTAAAAGACAACCTATTTGTTACCTAATAAATCACCCTGTTTGCCAGCTTATATTTGTGTGTGCATTTGCACAGATGTGTATATAGATATGTATAAGCATATATGGGAGCACCCATTTATATATATTCTAAATATAGGAAATAACCTGTGCTATACATCAAGTTATGGCTTAAATACCAATGATGGACCACGTATTTTCTCATATCAGGAAAGCCATGACTAATCCATTTCACATCAGAAAAGATGTTTGTATGTCAGACATAGTCACACTCAACATCCTAATAATTGATCTAAGAATGAGGAAGAATATATTGTAATTTTGTCAACTGTGCCAAACTCTGGAATCATATCCAACAATTGGAATACAGTCTGTAAAGTGGTTGGCATTATTAGGAAGGGTATTCAGCTGTAAAAACTGTCAAAGCATACATTAGATCTCAACACAGTCCTCCAGTTTGTTAGGTCTTGTCAAACCATTGAACCAGTATGGAAGACAGATGTTTGATGATGGAAAAAAATACTTGTAGATCTGTAGAAAAGATTGCATTTATGTACTCCAGGAATTTGAATGTTTTGTAATGAATGAGGTATCTGGAAGAAGTATTTTTTTGCAGTTGAGCAGAATCTTATATGCAGACAATGCAGAGTATTTGTGAAAGTTAAATAAGTCTTGCTTCATTACAAAGCATAAATTTTCTTAGCTGATGGTATTTTACATGAAAAAAAATTGATTAGGCATGTTTTAGGAAATAAATATTCCTCAGGCCACTGTTTTGTATCACAAAAATCAAGTTCATGTCTTAAAAGTTTTGCAAAAGATATTTATTTCACAAGTTTAATGATGATCTGGCCAGATGTAATATTAAATTTAATGAAGCTGTTGGCATTACTACAAATGAGAACCAACAAGAAAAAATATATTGGCAAGTGTTGAGTGTGTAACCTTGTTTACTTTGTGGAATACTTCTTATGGAAATAGAAGAGTGTGTCAGAGAGGAGAGCATATAACAGAAATCCAAATATTCTATAAACTTTGAAATATTCAATTCCATCAGTGAAGTCTATTTCCCAGTAACATCTGAACCCACAAAGACCAGTATTCATTATAATCAAAAGACATAGATATATTGCTTAAGTATGTATTTTAAACCACTCATTAACCCAATTGTCTTAGTATCGTCTCATCCAGAGACAATTTTTGTATTGTTTTCCTTTTATCCTTATCATTGGCTGGCTAAGGTATGTAGCAGATGCTCAAGAGTATTAAGCACTAAAACTATGCATGGAATATTCTCTCCAAAGCTCTGACAGCTCGCTAGAAGTAAATTGCTTGTGTTCCTCAGGTGGTCTAAATATCACTTGAAGTAGGCATTCAGAAATCATAGTAACAGAATTAAGAGTATTCTATTAGATGTTGTGTGATAAGCAAAGACTATGGCTGATACAGGCATGTAATGTATATGAAGGATAACAACTGAGCAAAGTGGATGAAACCTGTTCAAGGGAGACCAAAGGAAACATGGGATGAAATGGTGAAAATGTATCTCAAGGATGCTGAGACGATGTGAGCATTTGGTGAAATGCAATGCTGCAGTAAACTTAGCCAAAGCATTGGTGAAACAATTAAGCTGCTAGTGTTAAAGGCATGGAGATAATCAACATTTGGGTCTCTTGTTAAAATGTCTCTATCAAGTCTACATCTGATGCTTCTGTCTCTTTTGATACTCTCATCCCTCTATCACTCTCCTACATTTCATTCATCTTCTCTCTTATGGTATTAATCTCTTTGTGTAACAAAGCATGGCAGTATATATAAATGGCTGTTTGTGTAAACACACTGGTACAAGAATTTATACGGGTTAGTTTCATTAACTCACTGTAATAATCAGTAATACATATGCAGTGCATAACGAGAGCACTCAGAGAGTGCAAACCTCTCCCAAAGCAACATCAACGTCCTCTCAACGATTCGCCAGAGATGATTTTTAAAATGAGAATATCTGAAATAAATTTGATTGCTCTCACAAACGAGAATACTAAAAATGAACCCGATCGGTCTCAAAAATTAAGTAAAATAACAGAAAAAATAATCCAGAATCCTTGTCTGGTACTGGATGGATCCCAAAATCTAATCAGTTCATGCCAGCCATGGAGTCAAACATCACTGAAAGTTTCATCCAAATCCATCCAGCAGTTTTGGAGATATTTTGTCCGCAGAATAAACAAACACAACTGAAAACAATACCTCTGCCTTTGCTAAGGCAGAGATAATAATACGATGTTGAAATTGTTTAGCATGTGTACTACTTGTACAGAAATATTTGTGCACTGTTAACACAGGTCGAAAATGGTACTGGTCAGGTGCCATGTAAAAAGTATGCATTACACTCTGTAAAGTGGTTGGCATTAGGAAGGGCATCAAACTATTGAAACCAGGCCAAAACAAACTCTGGAACCTGGTGTGGCCATTCGCCTTGCCAGCTCCTGCCAATCATCCAACCCATATCAGTATGGAAAACGGACGTTAGATAATCATGATGAACCTTCAATATAGAAAGACATGAAAGACAATTGAGAATGTAACTGCTTTTGATGTAAATACTTTCATTATTGAAAATACTTCCTAAGTAAATAATCTTATAATTGAAGTGTGAACATGAAATGGAGAAGTAATCACTTGAAATCATTAAATATTTTAATCATTAGGTGTCAGTATGAAATTGAGAACTAATCAATATAGATAATACAAATGAAAAGTCATGGAGAATAAGATACTGCTTGGGAATCTGAGTTAAAATATTGTCAAATGCAGTACCAGCAGTTTGACCAAAGAACTGATACCACAAGCAGTGGTAGGGAACATGTGCGTGTTCACACACACGCAACAGGCTTCTTTCAGTTTCTGTCCACCAAATCCACTCAAGGCTTCTTTTGGTTTGAGGTTATAGTAGACAGACATTTGGCCCATGTGCCTTACTGTAGGACTGAACTCAGAACCATGTGGATGGGAAGAAAACTTCTTACCACAAAGCTACACCTGAGCCTAAATACATACATTTTTAAAGGTTGATGACCATGATTTTTGGATCTTTGCAAGCCTATTGTGCCTTTTACAAATAAGAGTATACTAATATAATTGGTTGGTAGGTGGTTTAAAATACATGCTTAAGCATATATATATATATAATATATATATATATATATATATATATATATATATTCACACTTTATTCTCTTGTGTCTAAACAGAATAATAAAACTTGTTTAACATGTTAGTATTCAGATTAATTTGTCAAATGTGTAGTGAGGCCAGTGCCACTTTGTATGGGATCTTGCTGGTAGCCATTACCATGTCTGAGACAGGAGTGAGATGTCGCCTGCAAACATTTGCCATGCACGAGACAACAGGGAGACTCGTCAGCAACGACTATTTAAGCAGGAGAATTAAGACATTCACTCTCTTGCTTCCTTCTCGCTTAAGCTGAGAAATACTGCGAAGCTGGCACCTCACAGTGGACTCTTGTCCTGCTCTAACTGCACCTGTTATCTCCAGGGGTAATGAACCTCACGTGAATGGAGCTATAACGAACCATGCGCTGCCATAAAGATGGTCACTGGGAGCAAGCCACATGAACAAGAACTAAAAATAAACGACTTTTGAATTGCACTCTACTGTAAGCTTCTTCTTCGTGTTCCAGATCCTTAAGACTGCAGAAATAATTGTAATGGGAGAAGGAGATACTCCACAGGTATCACAAGCCTTCAATCCCATTATAAATGGTGACCCCAATAGAAAAAGGATTTTGGCAGCTGCAAGCTTTCTCATTGTAAATGCCTCATTTCAACTACAGAATGGCAGTCTGGCTTAACGTCAGAATATTTTCTCTTGTTCAAGTGAACCTTATTTGTTCACGTTATTTTGAATTCTTCAGGTTCAAGAGGAGTGTCCACAATATTTGCTTGTAACTTTGTTAATTTTTCAGCTACTGAAATCCTTAATTTTTTACATACAGATTTGAAATTTTGTCAGTCGCTGCTTATATGCCAGTGGATTATAGTTATGTAATTTTAGCTGACCTTGCTGATTAAATTTGACTTTTATGGGCAGGTAAATTTAATTAATAGGTGTAAAAACAATAACATTATGGATAAACACTAAAACTGAAATTCCTAAAAAGCTAGCATTTCCACAGTATCAGTTGGCTGCCATAGTGGATTGGATCTTCCATGAATAGAAATTATATGTTGAGCATTTGTTTCCTCCGAGAGTTTCAAAAAATCTTTTGGGTAAAAATATAAGTAAATAGTCCAATGGTTGAGCATTGGGAGGTAGACTGTATTGTGGACTAGTCTTTCCTGTGAAAGTGGGACTTGTGGTTGCTGTAATAATCTTCAACCATGTTGTCATAATATTTTCAATATCATTTTCATCACTTTCATTATCAAAATCTTCCTCATCTGATGAAGATTCATAAATATCAGTATGATTCATCTGAAGACAAATCACTTTTTGCTTTCATTTATATTTTGTACATCATCAAGAGAAAAACCTTTGAAGTTAGAATTGCTACTTGCTGATGCCATGTCATTAAAAACTGAGATATGCACTTCTCTTCAAATGTAGAAAAAAACAAACAAAATGTTTCAAAATTTTCACAGTATTTTTGCTTGAATAAAGGCAGGAAAGGCTTTATCTTATATTATCTCAAAGCTACAAGAATTGAATAATGTGATTTATTTTTTTATGGATTTCATAGAGAAATCAAATAAAGTCAGGTTTGGGCAGTTCAAACAAATAAAGGGGAATAATTTTCGGCTGGTTATGTCCAATCTAAACTCTAAAGGGTTAAATATCCTGTCCCTGTCAAATTCAAATTGATTTTCTTAAAGAAATGAGGCTTATATTTGTTGAATTTATGGTGGGTGTACATTTGAAGTACTACACTAGTAAAATTCAAAATTGCTTTTTGTTTCATATAGGGTTTTTGAACTCTCAGTATATTTTATTCAGCATATATAATATATCTGATTAAACTGCTTTTCTCTCGTACATCATAATACTTAAAAACAATCTGTGAATTGTACATAAGATATATTTCTGGGATTGGTGGTGTGCAATACGAGTGCCTGTTATATACAAATATAGTAATTAGGATTTTGGAGTTCTCACTCTGATCTATTTTCACCAGTAATTCATTAAAACTAAGTATAATTTTCAGTAATTTAACATTTGGAGAAGTGGTGTGGTTAAATATATTAGATGTATTAGCCCTTCTTATGCAGTTAACCTTGTGTTGGTTTGTTGCCCACTTTGGGCATGGAAAGTAGTTTGTCAAGGAGTTTTGGGGGCATATATTTATGGCTGTTTATTAAAGAATGTTGATGCTAAAGCAGTTAATCTTTTCTACTCTGGGCACAAGGCCCAAAATTTTTGGGGAGGGGGCCAGTTGATTAGACTGACCCCAGAATGCAACTGGTACTTAATTTATCAACCCCGAAAGGATGAAAGGCAAAGTCGACCTCTGTGGAATGCTAAAGCAGATAATGACAAAAATAAATCAGGGAGACAAGGTCAAGAAAGTTTTGTAAATAATCATAGAAACTGATAAATACCGTATATCTCTAGTGGAAAAAAAAAATTATTCTGTACAGAATATTCCATATAATGAAACTTAAATTACAACTACACATTCAAAGGATATAAAATACAGAAATGTCAGTCTAGTTAGAAAATTGCTTAAGATCATTGCAAAGCTTCTCCTTTTGAGATTTTTCCAAAAAGAAATTGTGGATGTGAAAAAAGAAAGTAGTTTTTGTTTTAAGTTAAGTCAATTTTCTGGGATGAAAGTTGTATCCAGAGTTGTTTTTTAACATTGATATAAAGGATTGTAATTTTGTTTTGGATCACTTGGGAATTTCAAAGAATATAATGCTATTGCATTATGTAGCTTTACTTGTTCACCTTTTTACATTAGGCAATTAAATGATGTTATTGTGTGGCTATTGTCTTCCTTTATCTTGTTTATTTTGTATGCATTTCATATATTTATGGTATGCTTTTTTGCAGTTGTTTTACTTTATGTTCACTGGTACATAGCAAGAAAAGAAACATTTTTATGACACTTCTTTAAGAAATGCAAATTATGACAGTTGTTGCATCTCTTGATAAAATACTGAACATAAACGTGACAGGCATTTAAACTGATGCAAACTCAATCATTTATTCATAGCATTCCCTTTATTATTTATACTTGTTTTTATAGGACCTAAAAGTACAGTTTTCTTTTTTGTGTGAGCATAGTAAAAAGATCCTTAATGTTTTGGGGTTCTGGGCATGTAGTTTCTGCTGAGTGCTATTAACTGTAATATAAGACACTTTACCTGTTTATTTCTATACTGGTTTTATGTTCACCAAAAAGGAAAAGCTGGAAGATAGTTAGCAGTTTCGAATGATTGTTATAGTTTCCAAGTATGTTGATATTATGTACTATTATACGCTGGTTAAGTGTTTTGGCATGTGAAATTTTTGTTTGTAAAATGAATTTTGTTACTGTTCTTTCTGGGTTTTTTTACAATTTTTTTTATTTAAGTAACTACCTGTTTGGATTTAATCTTCCCTGCTGATAAGTTTATTTGCTAAAGATATCGCTCTTGCTTTGCTTCTTAATGTTTACATAGCATCTTGCATTCTCAATACTTAGATCAGTATGTTATGTTGATTGTTGTGATTGTAGTGATGGTGTAAAAAAAATACAAAAAAAAAACATTAGGAAAGTGCTCTATGTACATGGATAACATTATGCACACTTAAATTTCTGCTCAACATAAACCACTGGTTTTTTATGTTTTTGATAAATGTGTTTGCTAATTTCTCTAAACCTTGTTAAAGAATGAATAAGAGCCTTTACTTTTTACTGTCCTTCTTATGACATACCTACAGTTTTCAATGTATATTATATCTTAATTTATGTTATAAGAAGTAGTGAAACTATGTTGATACAATAATCTAGACAAGGAATATGCAGCAAATGAAACTTTAGGAACTCCATACATAGATGGGAAGTTTTAAAAAAAACAAAAAAAAAAAAAAATCATAGAATTTAAAAGTGCATAAGTAACTTATTAAATATAAGATTGAAGCAATTTAGATTTTACTCCGTATAAGCGAATACATATGTAAAAAGAAGAGGTTAGAGAATGTCTGTACTTTAACACAAAGCAATGAACTGTCTGAAAATTAATTTCCATAAGTTAGGCAAAGACGACCAGTCAGCATGATGTTCTCAGGTTCTCTCAGATAAGTGGTATTAATATGATCGATGCTAAATTTGAACATCTGTATGCAGGTCTCTGAAGGAAAAATATAGATAGGGAGGATCTTCCAGATAACCTTTGTTCTGGGGGAATAATTTTATGAACTGCTTAGTGTAGTGTCCAGGTGAAATGCAGCAAGGGAGGATACATTAATAAGTTGGAAGTGGAAACCTGTTAGTAGTTGAATCTGTTAATCAATTAAATGGCTTGTATTTGAATTTGGTCTAAGATATGTGTGTGTGTCTTGACATCATGTTATGGTTTTAAACAATCACCATCATATAAACAGTGTGTTTCCAGTCTTTCATGAACATGTCCGGCCATAGTGGAAATATTACCTTGCTTGGAAACAGGTGAGTTTTCGTGACAAGAAAGGCATCTGGTTCACTGAATTTCTGAAGTCAGAGTGCCAAGGAAGTGAATGTAAGTTAAACAGAAAAATACCAAAATGTACTTTTGTGGACACCTCAGTTTTATTGATTCTCTTGTAAATGTGTACATTTTGTCCTAATAATTATTAGAGATATAGGTGCACATATATGTATTCTCATGCACACACATAAAATGGTCTTCTGTGTTTCTCAGCTACCAAATTTCACTTACCAGTCATTGTTCAGTTGGAGACACTCAATGGTGCCAAACATCTTAACCCGATTGCCATGTCTGCATATATTTGATCTATTGGCAATTAAGCATCTTAGTCTCTGAGTCTCAATGATACAAATGAAAATCTAAATCTCAAAATGACTAAGCAGGATGTATTAGTGGCTATTTGACTCACTAGATTATAGTTGTAGCTACTGGAAAACAAAATTCGGTAAAAGCTGACATTGGTAGAATTAATAAAAATATGAAAACAATATAAATTGAAATAAATTATAAAAATGTCAAATATTAGAGCATTATCTTCTTTGAATACAAAAATAATAATGATAAAAAATTGAATGTGTAAAAATATAGAATCTTATTGAATATTGAAAATATAAATCTTGTAAAAGAAAATATACAATTAAATAAATTCTTAAAACAAAAATGTAAAAAAAAAAAAAATGAAATGTTGAAGCAATGAAACTGTTTTAATAAAAAATATTAAACCTGCAATGATGCAAAATAAGCAATAAATACTTCAGCTACAAAATGTGTAATCAACAAAGATGCTATGTAAAATGAAAAAAGAAGACAAAAATAAAATTTTAAAAAATCCAAAAATATATCATAAGATATTAACTGATAAATACAGTGGAGTTGTAAGGCAAAAGTTTATTATTAGACACAAAGCTCTGATCTGTAGAGAAAGTGCAACCTCTCTTCTCTTTATACACACTAGAAAAGGTGACTATGGACAATACGTGACAGAGAGAATTTGTTGAGTGATTTTAACAGAAGGACCTTAGAGATAACTTAAAGACCAAAGTCTTAGTAAGTAGGAAAACAATCAAATCACAAATTCCTTCAGGGAGATGGCCCTGCGCGATATGAAGAAAAGATGTGGGTAGAAATTCCATAAAGTGCATCCAATGCAAGCTATAGACACGTAAGAGGTGCAGCAGTGTCAGAGGAATGTTAACAGAGAAAGGTTTTGAAACAGTTTAGTTGAGATGAAGTTTACAACAATGATGTAAATTGTAGATGTAGAAGGAATATACGTTGTAATGTGATACTTGGTGAAGGCATAGGAAAAGAAGAAAGATAAGGTTGAAAATTAGAGATGCAGGTGGCAAGATTTAAATAACTGCATATTCCAGTAATGGCAGTTGATGTATATAGAGAACACATGAATCAATTTAAACTTTAAATGAGTGCAGATCAATTAATCAGCCATATGATTTCTTAATGAAGTCTGGCAAGTAATTGAAAGTGTATACTCTTGGTAACATAATAAGCCATGGTTAAGTGATTCATGCTAATTAATTGTAGGCCTTAATTAACTGTTCATTAAACTTCTAGTGTTGTGGCCAATCATATAGAAGATAAAAAAAAATGTTTATGCCTTTGGTTCTGTGGTGCCACTCACAGAAAAAATTATGCTACTGATGTTTTCCCACAAGTTGTAAATTGGTACCATGAGGCAGTGCTGTTCACTGCTATAAACTGTTGGGACACTATACGACCGGACAAGTCTTCTATTATCTTTTGTAGCCTCAAAACTTCCATTGAACTAGTATAATCAGTTGTTGTTACTGAACACTTAGTACCAATTGAGCTAGCCTAAATCATCAAGCATTCAAACTATAACCCTTTAACCCTTTCGTTACTATATTTCTGACCAAAATACACACCTTATGTGTTTCAATTAATTTCTAACGTAATCATAAATTTAGTCCGGTTTCATTAAACAACTATAACTTTTTTATTTATCAATATATTTACGTGAATTTTGGAAGCTAATTTAATGAAATGTTCTCAACCAATTCTATACTATAATTTTTGTCACAAAGTGACTCTAATTGCAGGTAGATACAGGTAAATTCAACAAAATATAAAATTATTAAAATTTTGTTCAAACATCGCTATAGAAAATGGGTTATTAGCTAATATTCAATTGGGTATACAACAAAATTTTACGATAGAATTTGTTATTCTGGGTAACTTTCTGATACCCATAATAATATTTACGGCAAAATAGTCTTAATTTCATTTAAGGTTGTGGGAAACCACAAACTATCGTTTCTTTCGCTTTGTTTACGTTTAGCGTAACGGTTCGTTTCCGCCGTAATAATTTCAAATAGGCTCATTCGAAAAAGTAAAAAGAAATAGTCTAAGGCTTTACCCTTCTGGGAAAGTCTGTGGCTTGGTCCAGTTTCTTCAGAAAAATCACCGAAACAAACAGTTTTTAAATTTTCACTCCATTCAGGTGCCAATTCATTTTCTTTATCGTTGTCGGAGCTCTCGGATTCACTGTTTTCACTTTCAGAAAATGAAACATCAGATTCATTATCAAATACCACGTGCTTTTTTTTTACAGTCATAGAGTTAGATTTATGAAGGTCTTCAGTAGAAAATCCTTCGAATTCTGACTCGCTGCTTAATATAATGAAATTCGTATCCATTTTTTGTCAGAATTACAAATTTTGAAAACACAATAGGAACAAATTTCGGAAAAAAATCTCCCAAAATTCATGGAATTAAAATTACACTTCGATTTTTGTACAAAACTGTAGTTGAACTGTTTACGAAGTATAATACGTGTTTTCACGAATGTACTAAAGAGATTTGCTCTGATATTCTCATTTAAATATGAATAGGTAAATTCGGGCGGTTTGGTCACATTAACCAAAATTTTTTTCGGGCAGTTTTGGGCGGTTTGGTATCGAAAGGGTTAATTGTTTTTTTCCTGGATTAATGTACCCTTGACTACACTATCTGACATGATTTTTAAGGCAGTAAGATGTAATTTAAGATACTTGGTTGCTATATCTAGCAGTTTGAATAACCATATAAACTCTTGCTTGTTGTTTTCTGATATTACCATCATTTTTTCAGTGCATGTTACAAAGAGTATTTTTACTCTTCCACCCAGAGTTAAGAGGAATTTAAAAAATAAAAATAAAAAACATGCATATTAAGACACAACTTCAGGACTGAAATATTCCTTGATTTTAAAAACAAATCAAGTTTATTAGATTTAGCTTCATAAAGTTTAGAAATTTTTAGGGATGGGGGCAAGTCGATTACATCGACCCCAGTATGCAACTCGTATTTAATTTATCAACTCTGAAAGGATGAAAAGCAAAGTTGACCTCAGCGGAATTTGAACTCAGAACATAAAGACAGACGGAAGTTTAGAAATATTATCTCATTGAAATAGATGATGCATCTCAATGTGTATGACAAATAAGGTAATTTTTTGAAATAAATGCCTTCATCAAATAGATAGTGCTGATGGGAGTTGGAATTCCTCCAGCTGGAGTGTTATGTACCCTGGTGAATGAATGAAACTGTATCTAGTTTTTATTCAAACCATAAAGCCATGCTGTTAAAGAAAAAGAAGTACTAGAAGTCTCTGAAACAAAACCTACTTCCATCAAATGAATAATTAAAAATTGTATATACATAAATATATGTATTTATAAATTTGAAAATTTACCAGCGTGCTTTCTGTATAAAAGAATATGTAGTTAAAGTCATATTCAATTATCTTCTAATACATGCTAGATATTTTACTGAAGAGGACTAATAAGACTAAAATTTGTACAGAGTTGTCACGGTTCACTTCCCCATTGAATATTGATATATAATTTGTAATCAATTTAATTGGCAGTCTCTCTTACCATTCTTGACATTAGTTGTTATACTGACTTTACTTCTCCTTATTAGTTTGATTTCAGTTGATTAAAAATTCATTTTGGCTCACTGCTTTAAACAATTTAACTATAAAATGTGTATTTGTATGTATTATAATCAGACCACCTTACAAACCAATTCAAATCCTGGAGGTATTCAAAAAGAAGCAAAATTATACTTTTGTTGAAATAAAAGGTATTATCTAAGATAATACTTTATTAAATATGGAGAATGGTAAACGTTTGCTCAAGACTCTGAGAAAATCCCTATTAGAAATGTTTATCCTTTGTGATACACAGTAATTTTTCAATCCTTGAACTGATTTTTGCAGATAATCATTAGTGTTTTTTAACATTGTTTAACTTAGTCCGGAGTTGTTCAGTTGATTGCTTGAAGAAATGTGGCAGTCATTAGATTATTGGTAAAAATGCATTGTGATATTTGTTCTGACATTGTGCTCTCTGAGTTCAAATTCTATTGATGCCTTAACCTTTCGTGGTCGACATAAAAGAAATATCAATCCATTGTGGTGTATTAACGACACCATAAGATTGTTGAACTGGATATGCCTTGTGGTATTTGCTTTAGCTCTTTGCGTTCTCATTTCAAGTTCTTCTGTAGTCTATTTGGGTGCTATACTTAATCCTACCACTACTATGCAATGTGGTTGCTTTTAGTCGAGCCCACCCTTTTGCAAGCGTTCAGGCCAGTTCCCTGCTTTGACAATATTTTCCTCCTTCATATCTCTTGAAACCCTCTTAATGATCATAGGCACTGCTTTTCCTCATGGTTAAAAATACTATGCAGTTAAGTTTATTCCTGTAGGTTGCTGAATAATGAGTCTATGAAATAAAATTACAATGTTTGATCAAACATTAGAGCTTACTAAATGTTAATGATCTTACTGTTTTTTGATGTATTCAGACCTCACAACTGAAATAAATGGAATATCCCCATAGACTAGAATATTATGAGATATTGTAATCTGATGTATCTGTTTCAAAAGTTTCATATGCTACAGAGGTGAAGTTTGTTTGGCATCCAGATGAAATTATATGAATTATTTTAAGAACAATCAATAAGTTGTGAACAAAGAGAAATGCTACTCAAAGAGTGTTATATCACATTTTCAGGAACAATATCAGAGAGCTATATGTTTGCAAATAGGATTGCGTAAAGACTTTTCAAGATGGGTTGCAGACTAAGTTCTGTAAATCCAGAAGCAGTTTCCTCACCATATAAAATTGATAGTCCAAGGCCAGATGCAATTATACACTCCATCACCCCAAAGAAAGTATTTGCAATTGAACTGACATATGAAATTAATCCAGTTTGGAAATTATGCAAGCAGATAGGCAAAATGATAGTTTTCTAAATGCAGCTGAGTGAACATAAAGCTACATCATAATTGTAGCAGGGATTATTGATTGCCAAATCTTACATAAGCCAAACAGCTTCTTGAAAGATCCAGATACATTAAAGAGAGCAATCAACTACATGTGCAATTTATCAGCTTCAAAGCTTTATATATTATTAATTGATGAGAGGTAACTTGAAATACCTGTCTTCAATTCAGCAGTTAAGATCAGAGATTGGCTTCAGATAAATAATCGTTATTGCAACCATTAGTTCATTTTTCTTGTTTATTTATTTTGTATAGTTACCCAAATACAGGTACTGCTTCAGAATCATGATTCCTATGAAATATTTATAAGAGTAGCTTAAGGGAACATAATTTAAATGTAAATCCTTAGAGGAGTCAGTGTGATGATTAAAGAAGGTTACTAATGTTATGAAAATATGCATGCAACTAAGAATAAATGCTGAGGGTTTCAGAATGTGTTGGTGTTAAAGAAGTTACTTCTTAAAAGAAAATTGTGAATAGAATTCTTAAGATACAGTATTACCTTGGTTTTCGAACAACTCTGATCATGAATAAATTGTACTTTATATATACATATATATATATATATATATATATATATATATATATATATCTTATGATAAAAGGCAGATTTTCTCTGCCTCCCAAACCGTTCGTTTTTTATACAATTCTACAATATAGAATTTCTTCATTGGAATTTACCTATCATTTTTCCAAGTAGATTCCATTGGGTCATGGCATGTAAAGTTTTTTCAATTTCACCCCCAATTAAGCAAAAATTCGAGAAAACTCAATATTTTACGATTTCCTTCTTTCATTTCAAGTGCTTCACTCCTACCATTACCACTACACTTTATCCTCCTTTCTCTTTGCAAGTGTGCAACAATTAAAGTGAAAGTATTTATATAAAAGGGATGAGCAATTAATACTGGTCATCCTTTTTGCTAGAAGAAGATCCGCTATGGTCTTATATGCTACACCACTGGTTTTCAATTCATATTAATCAAATTAATATTCAATTTTTCACCCTTATTATGTGTGTGTGTATTAGCAATTCGTATAAAATTGCATCAATGACTTGAACTTGAATAAGTGGTTTCACATAAATGGGGATACATTAAAAAGGTTTGTTGTTATTATTATTACTGTTTGACTATTGTAATCACGTTTGTTAGTTCCTCGTCAGGGAAACGTTGTTGTGTTGCATTTGTTAAATAATTGTAAACCATAACCCTCCCCCTTTCGGTTATTGTTTTAAAATTGAATTGTGTCCCTGTTTGGGGAAAATACCAAGGGATGAAAATGGTAATATTGCCATCGATTCCATTTGTACCATTGTTAAAACGCCTTCTGATCTCAGAGATGCAGTGTTCTACAAGCTAATTATCAGAATATGGATTGGATTGGCCGAAGGGCTATTCTGGCCCCGAGGAATAAAACTGTTCACCATATTAATGATGAAATGCTAAAACTCATTCCTGGGGATGTCTATGTATATAAGTCTATCGATACAACTCCTGACCCAGAGGACGTCATCAACTATCCAATAGAGGTACTCAATTCCTTTGAGCCCCCCGGACTACCACCACACATTCTCAAACCTAAAGTTGGTGCCCCTATAATGTTCATTAGAAATTTGGTTCCCCCAAAACAATGCAATAGCACACGTTTGATCGTTAAGTCCTTATCTCCCACCGTAAACTTATATCAATACTTGCCTGAATAATCATCATAATTCAGTGCAATCATTAACAGTACTTTCAAGCAATTCAGCCCCGAGCATCGCCGGGCAATTCTGCTAGTATATATATAAAGCACAATTTATTCGTGATCAGAGGTGTTTGTCAACTAAGGTACTACTGTATTAAATGAATGAAAAAGATAGGATATAAAGTACGATTTATTTGTGATCAGGTTCTACTGTACTTATATGTAGTCAGTTACATTACTATATCTTTATTCCAGTTACTGTAAGTTGGGTTTCTTAGAAAAGGAAGAAAATATTTTGACCCAAATCTTTCAAATTCAGTTAAAGGTAGATTTAAACTATCCAGTTAAGAGTAGATTTAAACTATCGTTAGGAGTAGATTTAAACCATACAAAAATCTCCTAAAAGTTCGGTAATTGGTTGAATGCCTGCGGTAGCCATTGTGTTTATGTTCTTGGAGGAGGCTAATTCTGTTTCAGAGTTGTCTGCATGAAAATCATAAACTACCCAGTTCTTGTTAACGATAAAAATGAAAACCTAACATGATATTAACCGTTCAAATGTTAGTGAAATGAGATTTTCAACAGGTAGATTAATCAGAGCCAATGAGGAAATATCTACATTGTTTACCAGCTAGAAATAGAAGACTAATCTCTGATAGTCTACTAATCTAAGGATAGGAAAATGTGCATAGCAGGATGTCTGAAATGTCTTTGATCATAGGTCTGCTCAATTAGGCATAACTTGAGGCTAAACAATAACAACCAAAAGTATTTTAAATGAAGCACCATGGAAATGGTAAAAATCAAGGGAGAACTTTTGGGAAACACTACACTGTTGACTTTTGTTATGATAATGCAGATGAAAATAAAAAAAAAAATCACAAACCCTTTAGTAATATGATCAATGATAATTTTCTAGTAATAGTTATTTCAAAATAGCTCTAAGACAAGCTTATAATGGTATACTATTAATTGATTTTATTCAATCTTGATCTAGACTGTCAAATATAAAACCGATCTGAATAAACCACTTATAGTTAACAATAGGAGAGCATTAATATATATATGATAAAAAATGGAAAACAGTATAAAATGAAAACAAGGAACTGAACTGAGTTGGCCATTTAAAACTTGAAATCCATTTATAGGAAATAAGAAACAGATATGAAAGAAGGAAAATCTAAATTTTTGGAAACATCTTTGCTGCCAATTGATGATAGTAGTAACTTTTAAATTGGAGGATTTCCAGAATGGTTTCTGTTTGGAATTTTCTCCATTTCAGAGAGTATCTAAATGTTACCAGTAATTAGCAATAAAATTATGATTTTTCTGAGATATTATAGCTATATGAATTAAAACAGCTAGATCATTAATCAACAAAAGAAATACTGTTTGAAAATACTAACATTTATAATTACATTATTTACTTTCATTGAATCAAAACTATTCAATGAAATTTATCTCCTAACCAAGAGATGCCTTTTTGTTGAAGTAATTATTTTGACAGCTGTATGCCCATTCTTCTTCGAATCTCTCCAATATGAATTAGAAACAGAACTTGTCAGTCAGATTTAGTTCTTTTTTTTTTTTTTTTTTTTTACTTACTATATTGTTTTTATTTGTTTTTTGCTGGAACATACATTTATTATATTTATTTATTATAATGGTTGTTAGAACAATAGAGTTCATATTAGATGACATAAAACTGAAATAGATTGATATATGATAATCTAGGTATTCATTTCAGACAAGAAACAGTTTTATCTTTCATCCTTCTTAGGTCATTTAAACAAGCA
The DNA here is from genome assembly GCF_006345805.1 of Octopus sinensis. Classification (NCBI taxonomy): domain Eukaryota; kingdom Metazoa; phylum Mollusca; class Cephalopoda; order Octopoda; family Octopodidae; genus Octopus; species Octopus sinensis. The sequence continues at coordinate 199,998,336 of NC_042997.1, read as the reverse complement.
CAGAAGTTGATTCAATGAACTATAAATTCTCTTCCTTACAAAGAAGTCATTATGGCTAGGCAATAAATCATTATATGAAATATAATTAATTTGTTTCTTTATTTTTTTTTTTTAAACTTTTTTTCTGTTAACCTGAGTTGAAGTGTTTCCAGTCTGATGAACAAAATAAGTTCAAGACATTTTGATTTGAAAAACCAAACAATAGTTTAATGACGGAGAATCTTCATAAAATGCCCAAATAAGGTTTGACAGTCTTGTTATAAAAGTGCTTTTGTTTTCTAATTGTTTTATGCCATTGATTAAAAGAAAGAGGAATACAGCTAGTACTATTTACTACAAGAACTATAATATTCATAGCTTAAAACTATATTTTACTATTTGTAGTTATAACTTAATGTTTAACAACTATTAAATCAAAAAAAACAGAATGTTCACTATTTTAACAGATTTAAGGATTCTATTTGTCATAAAGTAAATATTGGTATTTGACTAACATGATGTCTTATAAGACTAGTGTGATTTCATTATAGCATACTCCTAGCATAACATCTTATTTTCTTATTTCTTTATTGCCCACAAGGGGCTAAACAGAGGAGACAAACAAGGACAGACAAAGGGATTAAGTCGATTACATCAACCCCAGTACACAACTGGGACTTAATTTATCGACCCCGAAAGGATGAAAGGCAAAGTCAACCTCAGCGGAATTTGAACTCAGAACGTAACGGCAGATGAAACATCACTAAGCATTTCACCCGGCGTGCTAACATTTCTGCCAGCTTGCCACCTTAACATCTTATTTTCTATTTATAAAGATTGAATTAATAATCAGCTAGTTACTAAAATGACTAAGTTTATCAGGTTTAGGGTACTGACATTCTTTCTTAGTCTAAAGTACATGGAAAAAAAGATACATTGTGAAAAATACACTGAAGCTCAATACATAACTAACCGTTAGGAATTATAACAGATTGTTAAAATTAGTTGGCAGTGGGAATCCATGTCATGTTGTCTCACTTTGTTGCAGAGATTGAAATAGTCTTTTGTTGAGGAATGACAATGTTTCAACAAGAAACAAAACTTGCTCTGTTAATATTTGGATGAAGGATAGCATATAAGCATACTCATTTCTAAGCAGTGTGATAAAGAACTTTGTTTCTCTTTCAGCTGCATGTTATTGATGTCATGTTAGTGGATTTAGACTGAAATTGAAGGAAGCCATTTCTTTGTGTGTGTGTCCTTGAGTTGACATTGTGCAATTTTTTTAAAATGAGTGCCACCATCTTACAAGCAATGACCATTTCCAATCATCTATGAAAATCTATCAAGTTATGGGGAAATATTATCTTGCTGGGAAACAAATGCCGATTGGCAACAGGGACAGCTGTAGAAAATCTGCCTCACCAAATTCTGTCTAACCCATGCAAGCACAGAAAAGTGGACAGGAAAACAACAGCAATGATGATGTCGATAATGGCAAAGCATAAATCTTTCAGATACATTTTGCTATTTTTAACTTCCCTTTCAAGAGTGCATAATTTTCATTCAAACATCATCAGGATAATCAGTTTTTTTGTCCCTTTTTTCAAAAGCAGATACAATATTTTGGAGTTTTTCTTTTCTTTTATACAATGTTTTATATAGCTTCAAGTTAGTTGCCAAAGATATACAAGAAAGTTCCTTTCATATATCCTGAAAAATATTAACTGTTTCAAAGAATGTTGAATTCTGCTTGTATGTTAAATATTAAAGTAAATTATGTATGACCACACATTTAAAGAGTAAGATTTAGTAATATTTTACTAAGGTGGTATGGAAAATTAAGAAAGGATTTTTTTTACAAGTTTTAAACAATCCTCCATTATCATCGGTCGTGATTGATCTTATTGTATATGGTTTTTGTGACATATCGTTCCTTGTATTACCTGTAAAACTGGCTTTCTAAGAGCTTGTAACCTTATTCAATCCTATATATCTTCTATTTCATGTCACTTTTTAACCAAGAATGCATTTGTTACATTATTCTGCCTGTCTTCTCTTCTCAAACATTTCGGTTATTACCTTTTTGTTTTCTGTTTATTTTTCTTGTTTATGAACTCTCTCTCATGTTCAGAATTATACATCACTGTATCATTCTTGTTTTTTTTTTTTCTTCGATATTGCTTGTTCTGTTTTATGAAACCCTAAACTACAGCTTATGATGACACACCCCTTATGATTTGCCAGAAGAACCTCTGCTATTAACAGAGAAACACATTACATACATATTGACCTAATCCCCTCTTCTAGCAAAAAGCTCACATGATATATATAATTCTCCGCACATTAAAGACACCAAATGTATGGAACAATACACATGTGAGTTGGTCATTTATTTGACTACGAGCCACAGTTAACTTAAGGGCTTACCTAATGCCAAACAGAGATCCCCACTACATTCTCTTTGCACACTGAAATAATTCCCAGTTTTCTGAAGCATCTAAAATGCTATAATCACACTTATAACTTGTTAGGTAAGACTATTAGTAGCATACCTCCACCAATTCATGGCCCGCAATTAATATCTTATTGTCACTTTTATACTTCTTCTGATCTTGCCAACTTTGCACTTCTCCCTTTTCAATTTACTCCTTTTCTCTATTTTCTTTAGAATCTTTCCTCTTGATAACTGAATTCTTCTGGAAGTCTCAGTCATGTTTTTTATGTTCCTTCCATTTACTAATCTACAACAATCCAATTGAAACAGTATTTGTGCAATAACTCTAACACTAGCAATTTTAATTCAGTCAATCTACTCCCCATTTTAATACAGGAAGAAAATATGTTAAATTTTCTATCCAGGCAAATGGATAGAAAGAAATAACCTGCAGCAAAAAGTTGAGTTTAAAAAATGTCTTGAATATTATTTTATAGATTGTAATTCTTTGTAGAAATCTAATTTTGAGTTGTAAACAAAAGACAATGCATCATTATTAAATTATTTTAGATTTTGTAAGTTTTTGGCATTTAATATTTAATATTTCTTTTGTTTGGCGAGATGTAGGCATCAGTACAGCTGTGTAACAGACAATAAAAACACTTGTTTTTATTTAATTATATATGGGGTAGGAGTGAAGGCACAAATGTGCAAAGTTCACTTAGCAACCATATGATTAATATACAGATCCAATTATTTAATTTTCATAACCATTACGATGATGATTTAATTATAAATAGCTTTTAAATATTTTAACATCTTCAAATATATCTTGTGTAAAATTTTATTTTGTTATCTCGGTATTAAAAATCAATCAGAAAAGTGTTAAAAGTTTCAAAAGTTATCCAACAAGAAAATGAGAATAATATCTATCTAGATAGAAAGTCATTTATAAAAATAAGACTTGTTTGAAATGGATTAACAAAAGTTGTGATAATCATAATAGTGGTGATGGTTTAATATCAGATTATCAATCATTGTAGTGGATAATTTGTCTTGTGATTTTATCAAACTAATGTTTCAAATGCTGATTCCCTTGTGGCCAATGCTGGTGTCATGTAACTGGCAGCCGTGCCAGTGGCATATAAAAAGTACCTTTTGAGCATTGGACCTCATGGAGGCAATGTCAAATGACCAAAACCTTTGGCAATATGCTGTGCTTGAGAAGAAGACTAATGATGCCAAGTGAAATCATAGTTGTGGCAGATACTGATGTCATGCAACTGGTACCCATGTTGGCGTCGCATAAAAGCACCCATTATGCTCTTGGAGTGGTTGACTTTAGGAAGGACATCCAGCTGTAGAAACCATGCCAAACCAGACTGGAGTCTGGTGCAGCCCCTCAGCTTACCAGCCATGTTCCAACTGTCCAACCTATGCCAGCATGGACAACAGATGTTAAATGATGATGATGCATACATTAGCATTGACTTTCAGCTTAATTCAAAGCTCTACATAAATAAAACTTAAAAATATTAGCTACTATAAGAACAAGTACAGTATATAGATGAAGTAGAAAACTTATCTTATGGGTCAAACTTTTAGACAATAAAATTTATGCAGTGTTTTAGGATTTCTCTAACTTGTAAGGATTTGGAAGTTGGTCTATCTAATGATATAATTGCTACTATAATTTTGACAAGAATCTTTCATAAGTCTCACAGATAATGAAGTAGTGAAGTATGTATTATTGGTTGTGTGCTACAAATTAGATAACATTAAGAAATTGATAAATTGAGTATTGGTGCGTGCATGAGTGTGTATGTATGAGAGAGATGATTATATTGGTATCAAAATGTTTGTTTAGCCCCAGGACAGCTCTGATGCCTAGATATTCCATTTAGGTAATCTCGTCTTAATGTCCTGTTTTACAATCTGTTTAGAACTATTATCTAATGTGTCCTCTTTTTCTTAAGTTAAGGTGTGTTTTTAAGGTAGATTTGGCTGATATTTCTAGCAGGTCATTCAACCTTCTATGGTTTCCATTCTCAGTTAGGATGCTAAAATGTAATTTATATTGGTAGCACATTAAATTGGTAGTGTTTACAAGCTACCAGTAGAAAGAAAACTAAGAGCCAGGTCAATCAAACTAGCTTTTATAATTTTAGGCTTCATTGACAAATTCATAAAGGAAACCTTCATTTACTATTGTGAAAACTAGTCTCTTTTAAGTATTTTAATAAATGGAATAACACTTGCCAAATTATTAGCAAGAGATCAATTTTATGTTTTGGTCAGATGCTAAACAAAAGCAAAATTTTCAGACTTCAGATAGTATTTTGACATGAGTCATAAAAGTTCATTAACTCTTAAAATGAGACATCAATTTTGCATGTTGCTTGTAAAGTTGTTCAGATTTGATCAATATTGTGAGCATTTTCCTCGATTCTCAAACATTCTTGAAATCAACTCAAGTTTAAAATGGCATTCTACTAATTGTCAACATTTGTTTAAAATGCAGACAATGTGTTTTATTTTAAACCTAAAAGCTAAAATGAAAAAGAATTAGTTTCATGTGAATACTATACAAATCATAAAAAAAGAGAAAGAATTGATGCATAAAAGATAATTTGGGTTCTCCATTGAATCCTCAGTAAATAACTTGCTTTGCTCAATCTACTTCTTAATGATAATAAAAATTAAAGTGTCATCCATTCAGATGCTAATTGAAATACCTATGAATTAAAGGCAATTTTCAAAGAAAATTGGCTAGGTATTTTAATGCAAACAAATTTAGTTTTAGAAAAATCTAAGAGGTTGTAAAATCATTGATTCTAATTTGTTACAGATTTTATTCTTTGCATAGAAAAAGATTTTATGGTTAACTGTGCATATAAAAGTATCAAAATGACAGCTAAATTGCGAAGCTTGATGTGAATTTATTAGATGTGAATTTATTATAAAGTGTTTACTAAGAAGCTTTTTAGAATATGCAAAATTTATCTGTTCATTGACTCCAATGAAACCAAGAGAAGGTACTCAATGTAAAAAATATCACAGTTATTGAACAAAGCTTCAATAATATAAATGAGTAAGAATATAATTATTTACAGTCTATATAGATATATATATATATATATATATATATATATATAGATAGATAGTGAGTAAGAATATAATTATTTACAGTCTACATAGATATTAATATGTTGCAAACATAATTACCTAAATTCTTACTTCTGATCTATGTAAAAAAAAGTATTTTGCTTTATACAAGTAGTTGCTGAATTTTTAAATGATTAAACTACGTTCAAAGAAATATTTTATTACGACACAATAAAGATTTGAATATGATTTTTAGCATTGATCTTCAAAAAGAATATACACTCACATGAATGAGTGAACAACCAAAATAAAGCAACATTTAACAAAATTTAATTGGAGTTAAATGTATTTAATACAAATTTGAGTCAGTTCCACATTACTTAGTTTTGCAAGGAAAGAACATGTCTACATAATCAGATTTTAAGTCAAATGGTTCTATGTGTGTGTGTGTGTTAGTTCTCTTTTTAATTTAGAATAAATTTTGACTGGCTGCCTGCTTGGTAGCAAGGTTGTGAAGGAAAACATCTTGTTTTAACTGTCATCCTTTAAATCTTAAGTTTTTTGCTCATTTTGATAATCTCAGACGTCAAGGTCATTTGTAGCATATGAAGTGAGGATTTTCTCTCTCTCATCAAGAACTCAAGTTCAGCCATACAGGCAGGTTGGTATGTATCCTGTTGCTCCAATAATAATAGTTATGAAGCTGAAAGTGTATCTTTGGCATTGGGTTCACAAACTCCTTGTCATTGGTTCATAGATGTCCACATTCTCTTGTATTTTTCTAACTACATTAGTGTTTGGAGGGTAGCTGATTTTCACAACAGAACATATGTTCCTCATGATCCCACACAAAATGTGGTTGGTTTTGTTTTAACTTGCTGGCCATTTTAAGTTACATCAGTATTCTTTTGACCATGCATGTATGCATGGATATATGATCTTAAAGACAAAACATGCAGTCATATATTTCCATTCCTAGTGAAACTCACTCTCAATAGGCTATCAAGACCTTTTCATAATCCGTTGTAAGTTATGTTAAGCTAATGGAAATGAATTGATGCAATTATCTAACCTGCTGGAAATAGCAGTCAGATCTCTTTCAAATCATATTACACTGTCTTAGAAAAGGAAAAGACATATATGCTAGACTTAGATACACTGAAGTGAAGATGGAATGTTCAGTGGTTTAACGACCTCTTGTATTTTTGGCTAGAAACATTCATACTTCTTATGAATTTTTTTTCTTTTTCTAGTTTTTCTAATCAAAAACCAAGTTCGTTCTAATTCTACTTAAAATAAATATCTAATGGATTTTTCATTTCAGAAATGTTTGATTGGAAGTATTTTATAAGGGGACATTGGAAAAGTACTAAAGTGAAAGAAATTGCAATTGTTCTGTGAGATCATCATCATCATCATCATCGTTTAACGTCCGTTCTCCATGCTAGCATGGGTTGGACGGTTCGACCGGGGATCTGGGAAGCCAGAAGGCTGCACCAGGCTCCAGTCTTATCTGGCAATGTTTCTACAGCTGGATGCCCTTCCTAACGCCAACCACTCCGTGTGTGTAGTGGGTGCTTTTTACGTGCCACCTGCACAGGTGCCAGGCGATGCTTGCAACGGCCACGGTCGGATTGGTGTATTTTATGTGCCACCGGCACGGAAGCCAGTTGAGATATCTTTGGTTTATAAATTTAACATCCATGCAAACTAATAGATCTTTGTCATCTTAGCTGTAGTTTGCAATCACACTCTCATATACTCATCATCATTTTAGTGTTCACCCTTGCATGCCTTGCTTCGGTCAGTCAGAATTTATTGAGCCAAATTTTCTATGGCCAGATGCCCTTCCTGTTGCCAATCCTTTGTTTCCAAGCAAGTAATATTTTTCCATGGCTAGACATGTTTTTCACTGAAGACTGGAAACAAATATTATTTGAATGATAATGCTTGTATACAACCACCACATGATGTCAAAACAAGAGTACATGCATGCATGCACACACACACACTTTTGACTTGGTTAGGTCTTTGCTAATTTAGTTCTGACTTTCTGGTTTCTAAATTAGAACCTACAAAGTTGATAATAAATGCACGTACAATATTATTCTAGCACTCTGACGGGTTTGCTCTATTTACTTTCCTAAATTAACCACCTCATTAATTTAAATTAATATTAATTTCTCTGGAATAGGTATGCACAGTAGGCGATCTTTTCACACAACAATAACAAGATTTGAACTTAGACAAGTACTGTGAAACATTTGGTCTCATGCTTTGTATTATTAGTAGTATTAGAACCAAATATTCTAGCACTCAGTTTGGTACATATTTGTAGCCATTTAGGATGAAATTGTTGGAGCAAAATTCTAATATCAGAATTTATGTTGTCTGCCATCAGTACCTTATCTCTCAATTTTCTCTTATTGAATTCTAAATAGCTGTAATATCTACTATTCACTTATTCTATTCTTCACTTATTGTATATAAGCGTAGAATAATGAAAACAATTCTTAATTATAGGCAGTCACTATATTTCAACAACCTATGGTCCTTCTCATATTAAGATAGCCACTGAAATTATTCCAGCTAAAAGCCACCCTTACAATCTCATAATTTAACCATATTTAATAGAATAGCAAACGATATGCAATTTCAGTTCAACAAAAAGGTTACAATAAATTAAGTCATGGAAAGATAATTACTGTGGGTTGTAACAACTAAATTAAAACAATTAAACAAGAGTATCAGTTGATAGAATTGACTCTGACATTCCTTATTAAATGATTTTGCTATCCAACAGTCTTAGTCACTTCTTGGCTCATAGGTTTATATTAATTATGAATTTGATTTGGCAAGTGACACATTTCTGGCTATTTAAAAATGTTCTCTTAAATAATGATGATTTCCATTTACTTACAAAGTCATGTCTTTTAATGACTATATACATCATGTTTCTTTCTTCTATCTGTTAAACAATGTAATTTTCTATTTTCTTTTTAAGGTATTTTTCTACTTGTTTTATAAAATTCTAAACAGTTTAAGATAGTTTTTATTTGATATATTGCAACCATCATCATTGTTTAATGCCTGCCCTCCCTGCTAGCATGGGTGGGAAAGTTTCATAAGAACCAGCCAGGCAGAAACCTGCACCAGACTTCTGTGACTGTTTTGGCAGGATTTTTACAGCTGGATGCCCTTCCGAACACCAACCAATTTATAGTGTGGACTGGTCACTTTTTAAGTGGCACCTGCACTGCCAGGGTCACCAAGTAGTTGCAAGACGAAAAGAACAACTTTCAAGAGGGGAGGGGGCATTGCAGGAGGTGATCTTGGGTCAGATTATGAAAGGTTATAGAGACACAGAAATGGGTGTCTAGCTGAAGAGGAAGTACAAGGTTACCTGTCCGGAGAGAGAGAGAGAGAGATCAGAAATAAAGACAAACAGGTGCACTACTGCAAAGAAAATACATGCTTACCCAACCCGAGGAAAGTGCAGGAGAAGGAAAGAGAAAGTGGGAGACAGTTGGATAGAGATGGCGAAACAGTGGGCATACAAGGGACAGGGGATCAGAATATAAATGGGATGGTTGAGTAAAGGAAGAGAGAGATATAGATGGTGGCAAGTGCATACCCTTGAAAGCCATAATACGTATAAGTGGCAGGATATTGCAAAGGAAGTGTTATTAAAGAGTGCAGAGGAGGGGGAGTGAGTGGCAAAATACTGGGTATATATAGTCGTGGGGCTACCGGATAACAATGATACAGAAGAATAGGGTCATGAGAACAGGATTTGGGAGTGAGAGATAGGCATAGTGTATGAAGGAGGAAATGTGACGTAACAGAAACTATCTACAACCTGAAGAGGGCCTCCTGGGAATTTGAGAGAATCTAAGTCCCATGTACTCTTAGTGCTTATTGTTCCTGCACATCTGCCACATACAAAGATGATCTTATCTGTTAATCTACCTGTGATTGCACTGCACCTCTTATGTGTCCATAGTTTACACTGGGTGCAGTGAATAGGATTACTTCCAACTCCTTTCCTACGTATTACAGGTGGTGCACTGGCATGACCTCAGCCCTGAGGTGAAACCAGTAAAAGATATTAAGCAGGGCCGTTTACATGACAGAAAGAGAATTTTGTCTTCTTTCTTACTAACAACACCTTTGGTTTTAGCTAGGTTAACTTTAAGGCCCTTTGGTTCCAGATTTTGTTTATATAAAAAAATAAAATATTTTGTACATTTAATGAGCTGTTATGAAAGCAAATTTGTACATAAAAAATGTGTAACTGAAGTGAATGAATTCTTATACTTAAACTGTAATTATTAGAAATAAACATAATTTTATTGAAAACAAAACACATCATTAAGAAGCTTGCTTCCCAAGCACATGGTTCTGAATTCAGTCCCACTATGTAGCGCCTTGGGCAAGTGTCTTCTACTATAATCTCAGGTTATAGTGAATTCGGTAGACATAAACTGAAAGAAGCCTGTCAGACATGTGTGTATGTGTGTCTTTGTTTTTGCTCCACCACCACTTGGTGTGTTTATGTTCCCGTAACTTAGTGGTCTGGCAAAGGAGACTGATAGAATAAGTACCTGGCTTTTAAAAAAAAATGTCAATTCATTCAGGACGGTTGCAGTTTAATGACTGATACAAGATAAGATGTTTTTGACTATATGGTTAGTTCTATTTGCCTCAGTCTGCCTAGATGATAACAGATTCCACTCTTATTTCACTATTAAGTTTTAGTTTTAGGTTGATATTCAATCATAAAATCAATGTAGCAAAAGTCACATTTTCAAAATCGATCCCATTCCCCAGAGCATGGAAAAATAATTATGAATTGATTTATGTAATAAAACATGAATATTTTTGTTACAGTGGAATGAAAAGACAAAAACAATTTGCACATTTCTTAAATATTGATTTCTTACATATGAACAAGAGCTCAGGTTTCTGAGAAGGGTATAGTTGATTATATACTTCTCTGGTATTTATGTTATATCGATTATATTGATCTTAGTACTTTGCTGGTACTTATGTTACTGAGTCCTGAAGGATGAAAGGCATAGTTGACACAGGTAGGATACAACATCAAAATGTAAAGAAGTGTAACTAAATATCACAATTTTTTTGCACACTACCAATTCTGCCAAAACCACTGCTCTAAACTAAAATTATTTAGTTTAGATTTTGTTAAAAAAATATTCAGTAACATTTTTATTTATACTTTCTGGAACTAAGCTCTGAAAATAAAATGTTCACACAATTTTCTTATATTTCAGCATTTTGCATCATGTAGTCTCTCTATTCATTGTTTTCAGAAGAAGTCCATTTGCCAAAGTTTGAAGGAAATAAACTTACGGATTATTTTTTGTTTGTTGACAAAATGAAATTTTTTGGTAGTGATTTTGATAAAAGATTATATAAAACAAAAAACTTATATTCCTATTCAATTTTTTCAGTCTGTTTTCCAGTGCTGATGGATTGGATAAATCCAGGAGCAATACATGTGATATACAAAATTTTAAACAGTTCAAAATTGTCAATTTTTTATGCTGGCATGGGTTGGACAGTCTGACAGGGTCCAGTGAGCCAGAGGGCTGCGTCATACTCCAGTGTCAATTTTGGTATAGTTTCTATGGCTGGATTCCTTTCTTAATGCCAACCAATTTATTGTTTGTACTGGATGCTTTTCTTGTGCCACTGGCTGTATAGATATGTGGAACAGCTGTGTGTGAGAGAGGAAGACAAAAAGAACATTGCTTTAACATCATCTGTACTGGCCTCAAACTTTCAAAATATTGTGAAGTGAATCTTAGTATATTAGATTAGTTACATTCTTTGAGATCACATCCCTATTTTTGAACATCAAAATTCATGGCTCTTTCTTTCTCCGTGGGCTTGTTGTTACATAGGAAAGTACTTGATGTCAATGAGAAATATTTTGGAAAGAATACTTTCAGTGGAACACACACATGAATGTGCGTTTGTGTATGCACTTGTGTTTGTATGTATGATGTGTGAGTATGTGGTGTGATGACTAGATGTTTTGTGGAAGAAGGAAAACAACTCCAGTGTTAGTTGCCCAGATTTCTATGTATCTCTCCAGTTGAGAAGAGGTGTGAAAGGTGCTCAGAACTGACAATCGTCTTGATGCAAAATTAAGAAAAACCAGAATCATATTGAAGTTCCAATATACAACTCTTGAATTTAAACACGTTGAAGAATACAACAGTGTCAAAGGAGCTTAAGGTGTTTATGACAGACATAAGCTACTGAATCTTATTTGATTGAATTTATTAAAGTTTCAAATGGACTGAGATCTTCTATGATCTTGGGACTCTTAATATTACATGTCATCATCATTTAGCATCCATTTGTCTATGCTGGCATGAGTAGAACATTTTAACCAGGGCTGGTAAGCTGAGGGGCTGCACCAGACTCCTGTCTGATTTGGCATGATCTCTATGGCTGGTGCCCTTCCTAATGCCAATCACTCCAAGAGTGTAATGGGTGCCAGTTGTGTGACACCAGTATCTGTCATGACTACAATTTCATTTGGCTTGATGGATTTTGTGAAATTGTAGTCGTAGCAAACTTTGATGCATTAACCATGACATCTTGGTAATACTGTTACATCTACTTGGATTTTCTTTGTGAATCTTTGGAGGAAAATAACTGGCAAGCTAGGTTCTGCAAGATTTGGGTTCATAGCAAGGTAATCCAAACTTCCACTGTAGAAGGCAACTCTAAACTAAACAGTGATTAGTTATTTCTTATGAAATGTAAGAATTACTGAAGTACTTTGAATGATTTGTCATGCACTGAAGTTTTCTAAGCGAAGCTGTAATATTCCAGTAACAAATTTTGATTGAGAATTCTGGAAAAAATGGTAATTTACTCTTACTTAATGAGTGAATTCATGATTTTTAAGTTTCATAAGTACAGTACATGAAACAGTCAATCCTTGAGTTACGTATGTATTTTACAGCTGATTAAAATGTGTGTGTACGTGCATGCATGCATGTACACTTGCGTCGGAAATTAATTAGCACTTCTCAAATTTCTACATTTTCTTACATTTTCTTAATTTAATTAACTTATTATCAGAAATGAACTCGTTTTTAATCAAAAATTTATTAAAACATATCCCAGCACACCACATAATTGTTATTAATCGTGAAATTTAGTCAATATCTTGTTGCTCCTCCTTTGGCAGCAATGACAGCTGCTACGCGGGTCGGCATGCTGTCTATGAGTGCCTGCAGGTACTGTGCAGGGATGGCCCCTCATGCAGCAAGAAGTGCCCCAAACAGCTCGTGTCGCTTCCTGTATTGCTGCACATTCAAATCCCTACCCAATCGACTCCAGAGGTTCTCAATAGGGTTCAGGTCAGGTGACTGGCCAGCACGTACTCCTCGCCACCAAAGAGGTATCCCGTACTATATCAACATACTTTGCTGCGTTGATGTTGCCTTCGACGGCATAGAGCCGCCCAACACCACTGTAGCTGAACGCCCCTCACACCATCAGACCACCCCCACTATGCTTCATGGTGAGCAAATCAAGGGTGCTAATTAATTTCTGACGGTAGTGTATGTGTGCTGGTATTTATGTGTATCCTGAGTGATTTCATATTTCTCCTGTATGTGTTTGCTGACTTAAACAAACAACAGTTTCTCTGCCAATACAGGTAGTGTCATATGCTCCACAGTGAATTATGAAAATGCATCCGGCCTTCTTGACATGTATGATCTTTGTACTCAAAAAAGGACCTTAACCCTTTTGTTACTAACCCGGCCAAAACGAGCTCTGGCTCTGTGGTAAAATGTCTTGTTTTCATAAGTTTTGAATTAGAATATTCCACCAAGCCTTAGTCACAATTTACGTTCCTAACACTAGCTGAATGATAACTAAGTTATTTTACTAAATTCTTTGTTATATTTAAAATAATTGAAAGAAACACAGCATTTCAAAATAAATACAGTAACGAAAGGGTTAACTAGCTCTGGGTTTTTCATTGTTTCATAGACTTGTTTGGAAACTGGTGATGGTGAGTGACAGGAAGGGTATTCAGCTGTAGAAAATTTGCTTCAGTGAATTCTGTCCGACCTATATATGGAGATACTAAAATGCTGGTGATACACACACGCACAACTCATACACATATATACATATGTATGTGTATATGTATACATGGATGCTAAAATATCTCATAAAATTTTAATTCTTGATTTCATAAAGAATATCATAAATATTTTAACACTTGAAAGTAGAAAGATAATAATTGATAATATTGATATATACATTTTGTAGCTAAAATAAATATGAAATACCAATAAAACATTATAATTTCCTGTTAAATTCTTAACACTTGTAAACATTAATTATATATTCTATTTTCCTTTTAGATATAAATCCAGAGTATTTTTCTAGTATCTATCAAATGACTTTGACTTCAGCTGTAGCCATTTCACTGTAATAACCATTCTATATTTTCTGTCTAGCATTCAAGTATATTAACTCTCAAAATTTCTTGCAGTCATTTTAGAACTCATTTGTTATATAATAGAAAGCTATGTTATTTGTAATTCATAATAATGTAGTATGAAAAGTAAATGTAAAATAATTAGCTGTTGCTTGATTGGGTTAGCCTTAATGAAGCAAACTTATGATCAGATGTATTTCTGCTATATCGACTTTGTTTTTTCAATATATATTGGATTTTACATTGTTTAGTGACCTTTCCCTTTTTTTTTTTTGTTTCTCCATGTCAGGAGAGTCATGCCAATACTAAACATAAGCAGTAGCTCTATTTAATTTTATTATTTTTTTGTCAATTGGTTAAATAACTAATTAACTAATCAATTATTTGGTTAATCCTTTGGGCAATCGATCATTTAGGCTTGTTAAAGTCCATTCATTACTATTTGAGATCTGATCAATGATCTACTCTTGGTCTGTTGATAGATTCTGAATTTAAAAATTTGGTTGCTATTTTATATTTTATCAGCTTGGTGAATGGTCACATGGAGGTTCCAGTTGTTTGTTTTTTCTACCTCTAGTTTTGTGTCCTTAATCAAAATACAGGTATGCTCTTAGTTTTTTTGACATAATCTTTTTTAACTTATTTTTGGTTGCATCAACCAATATTGTTAGGGACTTTTTATTTCAAAAGAAGTCTTAGATATAAGGTTAAATATATGGTATTATTGAGCAGCTATTATCAATAGTCTAGATAGTACTGATTAAAGGCTAGCAATGCTAATAAGAGATTGACATCTGGTGAAAGAACAAACAACTAAATGGAAATTAAAAAAATATATAATTAAATGAAGAAAGAAGCAAACACTAATGAATTCTCAAATACAGCTGTGTTTACCACAATTTGGTTGTTCAATAAATCTGATATGAAAGCTAAGGTGAAATTACACAAAGCAGAGTATGATCATTGACTGTTTCTAATGAACATCATATGATAAGGGGGAAAAAAAAAAGAAATGAAAAAATACTCAGAGAATTTCAATTTAGTTGACTTTAATAATTATATCTGATTTACCCTAAAATATGTCTGAATTGATGTATGATGAGATAACAAATCTTTTTCTTTCAAATAGACATTGAGAATGAGTCAAAATATTTGTTTACTTTGTTTACTGCCTGATATAAACTATCCCTGTTTTGCAGTAAATTATTAATGTTGCTTCTAGTTGAGGACTTTCTGCTCATAGAACAGCATATTTATTGATATTTTGTATTGCATTTTGTGAACACTAATCATGTTGGTTGCTAGTATTACAATAGGACAATCTCTGGTTCACATTCTTTCTGGTAGTGAGATTGATAAGGGAATGTCTCTAATGTTGTACAGAATAAATATGTCAAAATATTTCATTTGAAGAGTACTAACTTTAGTTTTTTAACTGATGCCTACATACTTTGATATGCATCAGCACTATACATTAGGGAAACTGTGATTGACTGAGACATTAAAATTTAAGGTACCACAAATATCATAGACAAAATTTATTTTGTCCACTTAAAAGCACAAAAACAGCCACTAAGGTCATTCCTGGAACGAAAAAAAAATGATGGATGATTTTGTCTTGTAACAAATTTGCACATAAAACTATAGTTAGTATTTTCTTTTTCTTTTTTTTTTTTAATCATTGGGACTCAAAAGTATTTTCAGCTATGTGGTACAACGAAAAAAAAAAAAAATTGATGACTTGCTATATTTTTGCTGGCAGAAAACACTAGCACACTTAGGTGAAATGCTTAGCCGTATTTTGTCTGTCTTCACATTCTGAATTCATATTCTGCTGAGATCGACTTTGCCTTTCATCCTTTTGGGGTCGATAAAATTAAGTACCAGTTACATGCAGGGGTTGATCTAATCGACTGGCCCCCTCCCCCAAAATTTCAGGCTTTGTGCCTAGAGTAGAAATATAGCTAATATGGAAGTCAGCTCTGGATATAGTTCTGGATATACTTTTGCCTTTTTTATGTCTTAATTCTGGAATATACTTTCACATATAATCTGTCTATTGTTATCAATTCATTCTACTATTTTGCATTAAGATGCCCTCTCGACTGAGACTTTGATACCAAATAAACAACGTGGTAGAATATATCATGTTTATAATATTAAATGAACATCAGTGATATTTCATCTAGCTTTTTGTTGCGTTCAAATTCCACTGACATCAGTTTTACCTTTCATCATTTTGGGGTTGATAAAATAAGTACTGGTTGACTTGCCCCACTTCCCCAAAATTGCTGGCTTGTGCCAAAATTTGAAACCAATATTAAAGAAACATAGATTATTGAGTTTTGTGGGTATCTTAGTTAAAGCTTTGAAATGTAATTAGTAGTTTATTTAGGCTTGAGTTAAGTTTTACTTAGCTTTAAATAAGATACTTATGAAATTGAATTTGGTCATTTATGTTATGAAAAAAGAGACACAGTTTGAAAAGAGTAGGAGAAGCATGAAGAGAAATCTTTCTCACTCCCATCATCAGCTTGTCTCTTTCCCTCTCTCACACAGATGCACAGAAAGAGAGAGAGAATTATATGTCACCTGTTGAATGTTTAAAGCCAAAACTATCTGAAAAAAATAAAGTATTCTACTTTTACAAATCTAAGTAGAAAACAACTAAAAAAAATACTTGTTTAGGTTCATCTCTAATTAGTATGTCAGTTCTGTCAGTTGATGAACTAGTATCAAAAATATATTCTCAAATTTTCAAAACTAACAACACTAAAATGACTATACTTGCACAAAATACTAATCACTGTCAACAGTGTAAACATTAAATTATTGATCAGAAGACCTTGCATAACTGTCAACTAACGTACTAAATTCCTAAATTTTTTGGAATCTTTTGAGCTTCCATCAACACCAAAATCTGTTACAAGTAAGAGCCATCATCATATAACTATGAAATCTTTACCAGCTTAAGTAATGTAATGGCACTGGACTGGTGGTTTATAGATTAAATGCCTTGTATCATGTTCAGACTGGTTGTTCTCATGGAAGGAGCTGCTATGATAACTTAGCTTTTTATGTCCATAAATAAATCACAGGGTCAAATTTTATCTGTTGCTGCTCAACAACTGGAAGAACATTGTTTCTTTTTGCATTAAGAATTTTATGTTGTGCGTACGAAACTTGGAAAACAACGCATTTTTGCTTATGCTCATTCTGGAAAAATGCATGACATTATTTGTAAGAAAGCTCTGGATTTGCACGGAATAGAAAATGGCAGAAACAAAGCCAACAGATAATACACGAATATGCAAATAGCTAAGCAATACTATTGTATATAGATTGCTGTGAAACGCAAGGTACCTATTCTGTTGGCAATAGCAGCCAAATCACCCTCAACACTCATTCAAGTGTATTTGTGTATGTATAAAACAATGAGGGATACTTCTGTGTAGTAGCTGCTTGGTGTTCAAGCTAAATTTCACAGTTTGCCTAAAGGAAAAAAAAATAACAATATTCCATCCAGAAATAAAAGTATTTTAAAAAGTAATAAAACATCAACTACTGTAGATTATGGCTGGGAGATAACAGTATACTCAAAGTAGCCATCCCCAGTTTCCATCATGGCCTCAAGACAACTCTGAAACCTGGCACATGCATTCCTTGCTGAATCCCTGGGAAGATCATCAAACAGTTCCTTGATCTTGGCCATCAGTCCAACCTTGGTGTTGCAGGTGGTGCTAGGTTTCGTTTTCAGCAACACCCCATGCATAATAATCTATGACATTACAATTGGGGTAATTAGGAGGCTGGAAATTAGGGTTGGTGAGTTTTATAACAGCTACCTCAGATGCTTCCAGGAGGTATGGTAAGGATCCAAATCCTGCTGCCACACATATGGCCTTCCAGCAGCAATCCTCTCCAGCAGTTTCACATAACCTGAACTGAGCCTAAGGCCCCTATTCATCAGCTGTTGGATGAATTCTGGTATCTGGACACTGCCAGAATGCCTACTGTGTCCCTTCCTGCTGGTCACAGCCTCATTGTCTCCACTGCAGCTCACCATGTCATGGCTTACAGTCTTTATAGTGTTCACAAAGCATTGAACAGCAGTCATATTGTCAGCATTTTAACACCCATCATAAAATATCATGATACAGGTAACACTTTCAGATGACTTCCAGTCTTCTATGTCAGCTAACTTTTTCTCAGCTACAACTTCAATTCTTATGCTCTCCAACACTCTTCACCGATACATCAAGCTGTCCTCGAGAAAAGTGAACATAAAAGGTCATCCAATTTATCGGAACACCATGTAGACCTGACACAGAGAGCCTAATCACCCTCAAAATCAAACTCTACTAAGTAATTTTACTTTTGCTGGGCACTTATCATCGTTTAGCATCCATTGTCCATCTGGCATGGGTTGGATGGTTTGATCATGGTTGGTCAGCTGAGGGACTGCACCAGGCTTGTCTGATTTGGCATGGTTTCTACAGCTGGATACCCTTCCTAATGCCAACCATACCAAGTGTGTAATGGGTGCTTTTAAGTGCCACCAGCATGAATGTCAGTTTGCACGACACCAATATCTGCCACAACTATTTCACTTGGCTTGATGGCTCTTCTCAAGTGTAGCATTTTGTAAAAGGACTTGGTCATTTATCATCGGCCTCTATGAGGCTCAGTGCTCGGGAGGTGCTTTTTACATGCCACTGGCACTATCTTTAAATACTGTTAGTTTAAGATACCATATAAACAATACATAAAAGTTTGAACAAGATTTAAAACTATATATAGCATATTTTCCAACCTAGCAAGATATGATGCTTTGTCATGAGATGACAAAGGACCATGCTGATTGGTGATTTACTGTACTACTGAATGCACCACCATCAATGGTAAAATGTACTTTGACAAAAGAGTAGTGTTTTGGTTGTGTGTGCATGCTCTGCCAACCTTCACCTTGCATCCTTCCTTTGCTTCATGCCTTCCATCTCTTCCTTATTCATAATACCTCCCCATCTCTCATCTACCCAGACAGACTGCATCTTCATACACTTGACAATAGTCTGGATCCTTAGGGCCACATCTATGAAGCTGCATTAGACCAATCTCAACTCACCTGCTACACTCCAGTTTCACCCTCTTATACTTCTGCTGTACTATCAACCAGCACACTCTCTTACAGGTCACCTCTATTGCTACCCAACATACTCTTTCCTTTATCCCACAACTGACTATTGACCTTCTAGGGTACCCCATAGTCTTTCTTTTTCATGCTACTATTGAAACATTCATCCCCTACTCTTACCATTTTCTCCATCTTCATTCCACAGTCTCTCCATCATGGATACTTTCTCTGCATTCACACTCTGCTCTATCCCCACCTCTCTGGTACCTTTATTGCTCTCTCTTTCCCCTATTGCTCATTGCATTTGCCCACTGCTCTCCACCTCATCTTTTTTATCATTGTCCTCTCTCTACAGTTTTGTTTCCTCAACACTATGCCCTTTTTGATGACACTCTGGATTCCTTGTTATCTTCATCTGTTTCTCCTTGTCACTATTTTCCTGAAACCTTTTGTCCATTCTCGCCCTTATAATACAGGATAACTCTAACCCTGCTACACAATTCACCCCATCACCTTTCTATTCTGTATCCCCTTTTCTAAATAACTCCCAACGTTCCACTGCAACACTCTCACAATAATAAGTCTATTCCTCTCAACTTTACCTTCTTTCCTTCATTCCTTCATTCTATCTGGAAACATCATGCTCTCTCCTTTTCCTACTCTTCTTAGTTTTCATCCTTTTCATCATTATCTGCCAGGCCATAACAAAGGAATTCAAGACCATCAACCTCTGAGAGCTACTATATGCTGATGATCTTGCCCTCATAGCAGATTTCATATCAGAGCTAGATGAAAAATTCCAGGTGTTGAAGCAAAACCTGGAATCTAAGGTCTTTAATGTTAACTTAGCAAAGACTAAGGTTTTAGTAAGCAAGAAACAGACAGGACCTTACCCACTTCAGACAAATGATATGTAGGAAAGGTGTAGGCAGGATTTCCATACAGTGTGCCCAGTGCAAGCTATGGATACAGAAGGGGTTCAATGGAATGATAGGAAGGTTATCAGAGAAAGTGTTCGTATGTGGAAGATGCACAGGTTCCATACAAACTACAGATTCTCAGCAAATTGATTCTCTCACACACCCTGTAGGCTCTTTAGAGATAGTGGATAATTTCTGCTATTTAGGGGGCCTAATTAGTAGTGGGGTACGATATGCAAAAAGTTTATCACTAGAATGAGAATAGGATGGAGAAAATTCACCTATGTTAGCAGCCAATGGTCTCTCTCTCTCTGAGCAAAAGGAAGATTGTATGATGCATATATATGAAAAGCAATTCTACATGGTAGTGAGATGTGGACCTTGAATGCAGAAGACATGCAAAGGCTAGAGGGGAATGAGACTAGTACACATCCACCAGATGTACAATGTAAGTGCACATGTGCTACAGAGTGCTAATGCATGGAGGGAGAAGTTAGGCAGAAGAGGAATTAGATACAGTGTATAAGACAGAAGATTGCAATGGTTTGGTCATGTGATGCTGATGGATATAGACCGATAGAATAAGTACTGGGCTTGCAAAAGAATAAGTCCCGGGGTCGATTTGCTCGACTAAAAGGTGGTGCTCCAGCATGGCCACAGTCAAATGACTGAAACAAGTAAAAGAGAGAAGAGAAAGAGACAGCTGCATAAAGAAGTGCTGATCACCTAAATGGATAGAACTCATGGAAGAAGGAGACCCTGGAAGACATGGGATGAAGTACTGAAGGCTGATCTCAGGATACTGAGCCTTATGGAGAGAAAGACAAAGACCAAAATATCTGGTGCCTTGCTGTATCCAAGAAGACCTGTCCACCACAGTAGAGTTGTTAATGCTCTCCTCCCAGCTGAAGGGGGTTTTACCTGCAAGAGCTCATGCGAGTGCCACGTAAAAATACCCTTACTAGTCCTGTGTAAAATTACATGTGCCAGAATCACATAGGAAGCATCCATGCTGGTGCCACATAGAAAGCACCTGTACCAGTGCCATGTGAAAAACAATCATGCTGGGTCATGTAAAAAAGCCATGCAAATGCCATGTAAATAAAGCACACACACTGATGCCATGTACAAAAGCACCCAGTACACACTGTAAGCTGATTGGCATTAGGAAGGGCATCCAGCCATAAAAACCAAGCCAAATTAGACTGGAATCCAGTGCAGCTCTTCAACGTGTCAGCTCTGGTCAAACTAAGACAGCATGGAAAACGGACATTAAAGGACGATGATAAATCCATCACTTGTCTTGGCCCTTGGTTGACTTTAGCTGATTTGAAAATACCTTCTTCCTTCCTCTCAGTCTTGGAAGCCATGGAAAGAGTCATTGGCATGTCTTATCCCCTAAGAAATACAGAGAAAGAATCAGAGTAACCTCACTACTATTTTTTTTTCTTTTTATTAAAGTAAACTAGGTTGTTTTTGTTGAAGTTGAAATTTAGGTATATCATGTGCCAAAAATGTTCCTCATATATAATAGGAGTATTAGCATTACCATTCAGCAAGATGTTGACATATTTTGTATGGTTTGATTGTTTGGTATTTACTTTGATAGCTCTGTTATATAAGTCTGTTTATTTAGGCAAAGAAGAAGTTGAATAATTTGCTCTGTCAAGATCCATCTTCCATTAAAAGCTAAAATTTCATGAAGCTAAAATTGTGTTGAATTTCTAATTTGATATGTTATCCCTATAAACATAATCTTGTAAGTGGTTGTAGCTTCACAAACTGTTATCTATTTCAAAATTGATTTGCAAAGTTGCTAACCATAATACTACTTCCATAATAACACCTAACTTTAGAAGTTACTTTAAAAGAACTTTTAATTAACTATATCTTGATTTTAATACATAACTCTATAGCTGTCAGTATTAAGAAATGATGAGAGTAACATCAATGGTAATATTATGTTTTCTCTGATATGTTTCAAATTGGATTAGTTTAAAATTTTCTTTTGTAATTGATGAGGCAGGACTTGACAACATGATCAGAAAATTGTATCTTTGAAATATCAGGATATATATTTAGAATACTGACGTTCATCAAATGAAGTAGAATTTCACATAACCAGCTGATAAAGTGAGATTTAAGTAACCAAAATTCTATTAGATAAGTGATTTTAAGTTTTGTTTCAAAATAAAGTAAAATCTAGTTTTTATATTATTTTGAGAATGCTTGAATTTTGAGAAAATATTGGTAAACAGTTACCATTTTTAGTAATAAAATATTTTGGTAAGTTTTGTATTGAGATTTTTTTTTTATGTTGTAACATCATTTTAATTTCCATTTTTTTCATATTTGCATTGCTCAAACAAAATTCGTTGTAGCAAATTTTCTATTGTTAGATGCTCTTCCTGTTGCCAACCTTCATTTGTTTCCAAGTAAGATATTTTCTCATGGCCAGAAATATTTTCAGGGAAAATTTGAAATGCTATAATGGTGATACTCATTTACAACTATGTGATGTCAAAACAAAGGAGACACACATGGGCTTCTTTCAGTTTCCATCTACCAAATCCACTTGCAGAGCTTTGGTTTGTTTGGAATGATACATGCCTTACATGCAACACAGTGGAACTGAACCCAAAACCACATGTTGGGAAGTGAGCTTCTTATTCAGTCATGTCGTTATTCATCTTTATGCTAACAGAAACTGGGTGGTTTGTCTTTCAGGTTGTTAAAAACTCAACAATGAAGTAGAAATAATCACTAGAATTGTCACCTAGACAATTTTAAAACAAGAACATAACACAATGTTTTAACCAATCAATCATTGAGTTTCTAAATTTTGTATAATTTAAATACATTCTTAGTTATTTGAATTTGAAAAATTTATTACATTTTTCTCTTTCTTTTAAGACACCCTACTTAAGGTCACTAAGTAAAGATTTGGTAATGTAACTAAGTACATTAAAGCTAAAGATGTAATAAGTGCTCTGTCCATATTTGACAGTTTTCTTTAAAAACTCTTCTCTATTTTCCAGTGCTATTTTCATTGAGAAACTGCTTCAATGTAAAATCACAATTCTGTTTTTCAGTATTATATTACTGACACACTATTTTATTCTACTTCAAAACACACTGTAGTTTTCCTGTACAAATTTTACTTAGTTAATATTTTTTATTGTTCTAAAACAATACTGCATAGAAACATAAATTAAATCAACGTTCAACCTTGGGAATTTTGATTTTGAGAACATTGCAGTCCAATTCACTTAATGAATTAAATTTCGAAAGAAACTTTTAAAATAATTGAAAATTAGTTTTTACCTTCTAAAAGAAAATTATTTATTACATTTATATTATATAAAATGTAAAAAAAAAAAAGAATTGAAAAGCTTTTTTACCTTTTTAGTAGAATGAAGATTATTATGATTAAAAATCTTTGAATCTGTGAAATAGGAATTCAGTTGCATTAAAATTTACTAAAATTAAATGTCCCCCACCTATCACCACACAAACACATAGGTTATTATATTTAGATATCTTTTCAGCAATTGAATAAAATAACCCAAAACTGCCAATTTATGAAATAAGTATACCCTGAAGATTTATTAATTATTTATTATAAAATATTTAATTGCAGCATTAGTCATTTTTTAATAATTTTTTTACAAAACTAAAAAATGTTTTAAGTAATATTCTTAGGTGAGCATATTTATTTCACATCAAAAAAGTATTTCTGTCTTTTGCATACTTGCTTCACATCTGGCACTGAAATCAGCATTGTAGAGTGCCTGTTGCTTTAACTCTTTCGTTACTGTATTTATTTTGAGATACTCTGTGTTTCTTTCAATTACTTTTAAATATAATGAAGACTTAAGTAAAATAACTTAGTTATCATTTAGCTAGTGTTAGGAACATAAATTATGAATAAGGTTTGGTGGAAGATTTTAATTTAAAGCTTATGAAAACAAGACATTATACAACAGAGCCAGAGGCGGTTTCAGCTGGGTTGCTATCAAAAGGGTTAAATTTACATCATGTCCAGAAGTAAAGCCATATTCTCATTAACCATATTAACTGGGACATATCGACAAATTTCAAGTCAAGCCACAAATTTTTCCATAACTTTTAATGAGTTTCATTTTATCTATTCTTCTGGATTAGAAATATTAGATTGGAACTTCTTTCATGTGTTCCTAATTGAATATGTAATATAAAAAGCTGTATTTATTATATGCCTTGTCAAATTTGAATATTGAATATTTAAATTCAGTTGTGTTACTTTCCCGGTAATGATATCTGTTTGGTCTTTAACTACAGTAATGGTATGTTTTGGTTAGTAAGGAGAAAAGTTGTCTCAGTCAACCGAGGGCGTAAAGTAATTTCAAAAATCAAATACATCAAGGAAGTTTATTTTTAGATGTAACTCCTCTGAGTCTATGGAGAGAAGTTACAATTAGATGAAATCTCCAAGTGGTTTAAATACACAAGTTTTTGATAACCAAGAGGCTAAAAAGTATCGGCAGAAGAGTATCAAAGATTTATGACCTGGATGTGTCCTGGTCTTCTTACAGTGTAAGAAGTTAAGGGCAAAAACCCTTTCTTGAGGGCATAGTTTCTTCTCTGAAGATCTTCTGCTGTTCAACTCTTTTGAGAGTTTCATACCATTAAAACTACATTGAACAGTTATTGTGTATTTTCTTAAATGGGATGTAATATTTTGGCCAGGGAATTAAACTTACAATAAGATTTAGACAAAATTAGAACACCATCAATTCTATTAAAAATATTGGAAATTGCAGGATGCCTGTTGTGCGTGTGTGTACATGTGTGCATGAATGTTAATATTCTATGCTTGTCACAGTTTGCATGAAGTGGTGATGATGTTGACATTCTTTGTTGACTTATGACATTGCTCTGTGCTTTCAAAGACCTCTGGTAAAAAAATAACCCTTACTTAAAACCAAATAAAGGTTGGTGGCTGAAAAAGTGTCCAGCTATAAAATCTTTCCTTAAGTAATTTTCTGTCCAAACTCATACTACCATGGAAAAATATGTGAAATGAATGTATGAGAAAATGTGAGCAAGTTGTACATTTGGCAGGTTTCATTTAAAAAATTAATACTATACAGTATTATTTATATGGAGATACTGATGCATTATAGTAACACATTTTTAGAAACATGACATTAAAAAAGGTAAATGAATTTTCCTTCACATGCATGGAATCTTGGAATTCAGGATAAGAAAAACACCGTATAACTACTGTTCTCTTGTTCGTTAATATTATCTCTCTATATATAAACGGCAGTTTGTCTGTCTGTGTGTCTGTGTGGCTGTCAGGTTGTACCCTCACCCTGACCACGGCTTTCAACCGATTCTGATGAAACCTGACACACACATAGCCCAATGTCGTAATTCAAAACTAACACAGCGAAAATTTTGAAAAGTTCCCCCAGTTCTGAAAAAAATCGATAAATTCGACATGGGGTCGAGAATCTAAGCTTTTTATATGTAACACATTTTCTGTCGGGAGACAGCTAGGAACATCGTATACATAGAAGTATTCGAGTGAACAGAAGACATTGCAACCTACACATGCGCCTTCGTTCCCTAGAGGGAAAGAACTAGATTGGGATTAGTCATTGCCTACTAGGGGCTCTTACATACCCGGGCAACGCCAGGCTATGCTGCTAGTTATAGAATATTTCACAAAATTATCATAGGCAAGCATTTTTAGAAATAAATTCCTGTTAAGTAAAACAATAATTACATCGGTTTGAAGTTTCTTTTCTGATTTTATATATCTCATCAACATTACTGTTTTAATGTCCATTTTTCCATGCTAGAAATTTTGATGAAATGCTGTTCAGTATAAAAAAAAATTCAAATATGACTAGTGCATGAATTTGGATGAAGTTTGCTGATAAAGATTGTTGGTGTACATTGTGAATATGGTCTATATCTGTTATTGATTTTTATGTTATCAATGTGTTTACAGGTGTTGAGACTAAAGTTTGTCATAGGTTACTAACCTAGAATATAAATATATTTTATATTCCTACACACACACACACACACACACAAGCAGGTGCAGGAAAGCAATATGAGCCAAATTGATATCACCATTCCCATCAAATGGTACTTTCCTGCTTCCTAATTGGAGGAGCTAGGTTGAAAATTATTCTGCACATGTAATAAAAGCTTGCATGTTAGTATTGAAGGAGACTTTCTATACTTTATTCCATAGGTGTGAAGACTTAACGCATGCTTTTATTTCATCAGATTTAGTTCGTCTTGGAATGATTGGTAATGTCTGTCTGAAGTCCCCCGATAAAACCAATGTAACTCATCCAATAGATTTATTGTTGCCTCTTATGTCCTGTAAGGTCTTATCAAGATCTTCCATTGCACCTCTATGACACGGTACATTCATCCCAAATGATCAGGTGGCATTGGCACAACACTTTTGCTGAACTTGAACCTTTGCCTGTGCTACAAATTGGACTGTCATTTGTAACCAGGCTTAGCAGTAATTTGAAAGCAGAATGAGCTGTTCGTCCTCCTGGGAGAATGGCAGTAAACCCAGACAATGCTACAACAACTTCAGTTCTTTTTTGTTGCTTACATTGGAGAGAAGCAATGTTACAAATGTTTTACCCATGCCACCAGGAACATCAAGAAAGAAAATTCCTCTGCTATTTTTCTCTGACTGATGAAATAATGTTATCATATTCTTTTATTCTTTTACTTGTTTCAGTCATTTGACTGCAGCCATGCTGGAGCACCGCCTTTAGTCGAGCAGATCGACCCCAGAGCTTATTCTCTGTAAGCCTAGTACTTATTCTATCGGTCTCTTAAGCCAAACTGCTAAGTTACGGGGCACACAAACACACCAGCATCGGTTGTCAAGCGATGTTGGGAGGGGGGGGACAGACACATAAGCATACACACACACATACGATGGGCTTCTTTCAGTTTTCGTCTACCAAATCCACTCACAAGGCTTTGGTTGGCCCGAAGCTATAGTAGAAGACACTTGCCCAAGGTGCCACGCAGTGGGACTGAACCCATGACCATGTGGTTGGTAAGCAAGCTACTTACCACACAGCCACTCCTGCATAGCATTGTTCTGGAAGGAGTTTAGGTTCATGTTTATTCACAAATGCAGCCAACTCTGTGATGTGATATAATCTGTCTCTCTTACTATATCTCTTGAAGTTAAATCACTAATTTGACAGTTTGTTTTTGGCAGTCCAGAGCCAGACTCATGGAAATTTTTGCCTCCCATAGCCAAAACTTGATCCTCAGTTTCAACCAATGCTTGGTTAAAAATTGTTTCAGAGAATATTGATATCTGTGTTTGCCTGTTGAACTGCATACTTTAAGTCCTCAGCCATGCCCTTACGATGTTTCATCCAAAGCTGTAGGGGACTACCAAGTTGACACATGTTCAGTATATTTGCAAAAAGGTTATGGAGTTTCCTTGGAAAATCTGATACTGATGCTTCAGTCAGTGCATGGTCCCAATGCTTATCATTTTCTAAAAAAAACCTTGTTGATAGCATGCTTCCTAATAAGTTTCACACACATGACTACTTACCCTCCTGAAATCTTGGAATGATTTGGGACCATGTACTACATGCAAAAGGAGCCATTAGTAGTAGCATTCTGCTTGGCTTGGGTGGAAGAGCATCAACCTCCACATTTCCTTTTGTGCCATTGTTTCTCCAGGTGTAATACTTGGGTAATTGTGGGTAAAGGAGTTTTCTTGCATCTTCATCTACTCGTCACAGCTTAAAAAAGGCAGTAAGGGTAGTTTCTTTTGGAGAAAGTGCTTGTTGCAAGGCTGTCTGTTTTGTAAAGATAACTCTGTAGCCATTTTCTATATGGACACTCAGATGAATGATGGCTGGGTGCCTCTCATGATTGGGAGAATTGAAGATGCATCAAAAAGCCTCATTGGCACTGCTGTATCTTCCTTTGTCATACTGTTCAATGTCATCATTTTTATTCATCTGCTGACTGCCATTAAGCATATGTTGCAGCACCTAAACCTGTGTTTCTATATTTGCAAACATACTTAATAGAGTTAAGAGTTGCAGAATTCAACATAGACTGTGGTTACCTGTACTTGTCTTTGCTTCACTGTAGAATACTGATCATCTACATCTACCCTGTCTCCTCTTGCAGAGAGTAAAAACATTGTTCTTGGAAACTTTTTTGAAAATTAAAATGGGTGTTAAATGAAAAAGTGAGTTACGTGAATATCTTCACAAGAATGATTGAAATAAATGGCTATTGTGGAAAACTCCCCACCACACATGCACGCACACACACACACACACACAGAGTATCAAACATGAAATGGACGTGTGTGTGTGTGTGTGTGTGTGTGTGTGTGTGTGTGTGTGAGTGAGAGACCACTCTTACTTTCTCT
The DNA here is from genome assembly GCF_006345805.1 of Octopus sinensis. Taxonomy (NCBI): domain Eukaryota; kingdom Metazoa; phylum Mollusca; class Cephalopoda; order Octopoda; family Octopodidae; genus Octopus; species Octopus sinensis. The sequence goes on along the minus strand of NC_042997.1, from coordinate 199,969,821 downwards.
CACATATGCACACATACATACAAAAAGATGTATGGATATGTATTTATGTATGTACATATACATGAGAACACACCTATTCACTCACTCTCACACACACAAATGCACACACATACATGAATGTATACAAACATACATACAAAAACATGTGTGCCTTTCTACAAATACATAGAGCTGAACACTGCACAAAAAGGAAATAAATAAAATATTTTTACGGAAATTAACAAAGTGTGTGAGTTCAAGTGAAAGAATGCCCAAAGTTTTTTGATGCCCTATGTGGAATTGCAAAATTCTAATGTGATATTTGTGTAATAACAAAATCAAACTTGGAATGTGTGTGTGTGTGAGAGAGAGTGGGGAGAGAGAGAACATTGCAAACAATGAACGAAATAAACATGAAATGAAAAAAATCATTTAAATAAAAGCACATCAAAAACTATCTTGTACTGAATATCTAAATTTGTGAACTTAGTAGATATTTCTTTCAGTAATTTATCGCAGTTGTTTACAAATAGCGAATGAAAGCTCTGAATAAAAACATTGAAATGGAGAGTGAGATTTTGCAAATGAAAACGGAATATTTAGCTGTTGCTTCGTCAGTACTGGAAGTTGACATTGAGAAACCTTTTTAAAGAAGTGAATCATATATATATATAAAGCAATATTATTTATTTTTAGTATAAAAATAAATTGAAGTTCTTATGTATCCGAGGTCAAATTATTCATGTATCCTAAGTATTGAAGCAATTCATACAGCTGTTTTCACATGAAAAGTGGATACACAAACAGGTCTATCTTATTATATAGATATCATGCTAGCATGGAAAATTGATGTTAAGTGATGATGATATATATATATCATCATCATCATTTAGCGTCCGTTCTCCATGCTAGCATGGGTTGGACGGTTCAACTGGGGTCTGTGAAGCTGGAAGGCTTCATCAGGCCCAGTCAGATCTGGCAGTGTTTCTATGGCTGGATGCCCTTCCTAACGCCCTTCCTATATATATATATATATATAGGAAGGGCATCCAGCTGTAGAAACACTGCCAGATCAGACTGGGCCTGGCGCCGCCTTCTGGCTTCCCAGACTCCAGTTGAACCATCCAACCCATGCTAGCATGGAAAATGGACGTTAAACAACAATGATGATATATATATATATATATATATATATATATATATATAAAATTGTCTCAAATAATATTTTATATATATATATATATATATATATACACACACACACACACATCTATCCACCTGCAGGGAATTCAGTCTAAGCATCACAAATACATTTTCTCAACAGCGAAATTATTGCAAGACAACCTGGATGCATCCTAAATCTCAGGATTGGCATCTCGTAAAATGTTACTACTAAAAACACGGGGTTTTAGGGACTTTAATATTGCACGTCCCTTTCATAACACCTGCTATCTCTCTGACCATTTCTCTTCTCCGTGGTAAGGTTACTTTTCCATCTGAAACAATAGTACAAAAGTCATCAGTGCCTATGCACATTAATGTTCTGCCGTTGAAAACTGTTGAAAAGCAGGCTGAGCTCTCTATCAAGTTGGACACTGCACTCAACACTGTTAATATCAATGATGACACAGAATCATCTTGGAAGGGTCTGCATGATGCAACACACTCTGTATCTGTAGAGGTTCTTGGACTTCCTGTTTGTAAATATCAAGATTGTTTCAACGGTGAAAACACAGATGTACAACAGTTGTTTGATAAAATACACAGCTCTCACAAAACCTGGATAAATGATAAGAGCTCATCCAGAAAAGAGAATGCCTAGAAGAGATGCAGAAGCCAAGTCCAACAGGCTCTGAGACAGATGAAAGAGGCCTGGTGGTCTTTTAAGGATACTGAACTCCAAGAAGCTGAAGACAGAAAGGATTCTAAAGCTTTTTATGATGGCCTCAAGAAAGTGTGTAGTCCTCAAGAGCACGGTGTTACTCCTATTTTTGCATCGAATAGAGACACTGCTGACTGGCAAATCTGACATCCTGAAACGATGGAAACATCACTTAGAAGCCATGTTGAACTCCACCTCAGTCACTAATGATGCTGTCATAATGTCGGTTCCACAGTACACCAGAACTGTCTCTGGAGCCAACCTTCCTGGAAGTGGTAAACTCTATTAAACAGATCTCTCCTGATAAAGCACCTGGCAGGAATGCTATTCCTCCTGGAATCTACAAACATGATGAGCAAAAGTTATTTAAGAAACTGCATGGCCTCTTCACAAATATTTGGATGGTTGGCCGTGTACCACAGGACTTCAAGGATGCCTCAATTCAACATCTTTATAAGAACAAAGGAAACAGAAGTGTCTGTGATCATTATCGTGGAATATTGCTTCTGTCTATTGCTAGTAAGATTCTGGCTCAACTCATTCTTGATAGGATCATCAAACACGTTGTAAATGATATCTATCCAGAATCAGTGTGGATTTTGCTCTGGTTGTGGCACTATCGACATGATCTTTTCCCTCCAACAGGTCATGGAGAAAGTACTTGAGAAAAATCAAATGTTGTTCTTGATGTTTGTTGACCTAACTAAGGCCTTTGACACTGTTTACTGGCAAGCACTATGTAAAGTTCTGAAACAGCTTTGTATACCTGACAAAATGCTGAATGTTATCATCTCCTTTCATGAGGGAATGAAGGCTGCGGTCATTTCTGGTAGGGAATCTTCAGCTTCTTTTGACATTACAAACAGCACAAAGCAAGGTTGTGTTACGGCCCCTATTTTGTTTGCACTCTTCTTGGCAGTGATGCTGAGGTATGCTTTTGGCAACATACAAAATGATGTCAAATTCCAGTTTTGAACAAGTGGTGGACTATTCAATCATTAGTGTTTCAAAGCCAGAACACTGCTACGCACCAGTATCATTCGTGATCTCCTTTTTGCTGATGATGTTGCACTAGTAGTGACCTCTTTAGAAGAAGCTCAGGAATTTTTAGACTGATTTTCTGATGCATGTAAAGCCTTTGGTTTGACCATGAGCATAAAGAAGACAGAAGTAATCCACCAACTTTGCTCTACTCCTAAACAAATTCAAGGTGTCAAGCAGAGGCTACTGGTTCTCAGTTCTCCTGTACAGGTTGATGGGAAAAGCCTAAATTATGTGAAGTCTTTTACATATCTTGGTAGTACAGTGAATTTGAGTGCTTCCCTTGATGGTGAAATCGTCAACCGTCTTGCAAAGGCAACCAATGCATTTGGGAAACTCTGTCATTGTCTATGGAATGAGAGGGGCATCAAACTTGACATCAAAGTACAGGTCTATAAAACAGCCATTCTTACTACTCTCTTGTATGGCTCAGAATCGTAGATATGCTTTAGATGACACATTAACCAACTAGACATCTTCCACAAAGATTGTCTGAGGATAACCTGCAGTCATTCACTAAAAGACAAAGTTTCTAATGCCAACTTGTTTAGCAAGTGTAAGATTGGTGGAATTGAGAGCTTCTTTATACAATCACAGTTGCACTGGGCTGGCCATATCATCAGAATGAGTGATGAAAGAACTCCCAAAGTCCTCATGTACAGCCAGCTTGGGAGCGGATACAGGAATGTTGGTCAACTATGGGTTGGATATAAGGACAAGCTAAAGAATAACCTCTTAGAGATGAAGATAGCTCACAATGCCCTTGAGTGAACAGCCTTGGATTGAACAAAATGAAGAGTGTTGTGTCAAAATGGTATTAAAAACTTTGTTGCAACTAGCATTAACAGGCTTTGGGATGCAAGGCAAAGGAGAAAAATGGCTGCAAATATACCACCTGCACTGACCTGTAATCCTTATACTTGCAACCTCTGTGACCTTCTTTGCAAATCGTTGGCAGGACTTAGATGTCATATTCAACAAAAGCATTATGACTGACAAAGAGTACATTGTTGGAGCCTCATAGGTCAAAACTGAGGGGAGAGTCCATCATATAAATGTGTATATATATATATATATATATATATAGTCACCACCATTTAACATCTGTTTTCCCTGTTGGCATGGGTTGAATGGTTTGACAGAAGCTGGCCTGCTCCAGAATTCCCCAGCCTCCACCTGTCTGTTTTGGCATTGTTTCTATGGCTGGATGTCCTTAATGCCAACCACTACAGATTGTATTGGATGCTTTACATGGCACTGGTATGGGTGCTTCATACATGGCACCAGCACAGGTGCCTTTCATGTAACGCTGGTACAGGTGCTTTACATTTTGGAATACTATTACTGATATATTTCACCTTAAATTAAATGGAATTACTCTATGTGCATTCCTTTTTCTAGCTAGTAATTACATAAAAATTTATTTTATACCGATTTAGATCTGACCAGTTAATTACTTAATTCAAATGTCAATCTTTGAATTAAATTTTCATAAATTGTCTCTAATTCCTATGAATAATATTTACTGCTCTTAAAGACAGAAAATAACAGAAAATATGTGCATTGGATGAAGCACGCAGACATACAAGTACATACATATATTACTACTAGGAACAGCGTGTGTACAATATGCAGTCAAAATACCTCAAAACATATGTATGTTTGTTTCTCTATCCAAAGGATTTTTTTAAACAAAGTATTTACTTGCCATTCTTTATAACTTTATGTGCTTCAAGATCCACTGCTCCAAAAAAGAGGAATTAATGTTCACTCAAAGTTTATAAATTTTCATGATAACACACACACAGTTGATGATCAGAACATGTTTGTTTGCAATAACAAATTCATATATTCACTCTCTTGCGCGCGCACGCACGCACGCATGTACGTAATGCTACTTTCACCTGCTAAGATAGGTTGAATATAGTTATGTTGATTGCACATAAGTGTTTCTTATATATATATAAAATAAAACTGGATCTCTTCTTGTCAGGTGTCCCAGATGAACCAACTTCACGGCAGGAGGTGCATATGAGGGCAGCTGCATCGAACTCTCTCATGCACCAAATGGCAATTGCTAAAAAGCATTTGTGAAGTAAAATCATGTAGCAACACCAAATGGCGGTGCCCCAGCATGGCCACAGCTTGTGAGCTGAAACTAGATAAAAATTTTAAAAAATAAAAATTTACAAAATATTGACTCATAGGCATTGATTTTCTAATTATATCATTAATAAATAAATAGCAATGAATATATTATTAGTAAATAATACAAAATTCTAATTCACTACTTGAAGTGTTAACTGCTATCATATTTGAAGGGGAAAAAAATTCATATAAACTCACTTGTTTAAATGGAAAAAGGAAACGCAAGGTGCAAACAGGAAATCTAACCGGAAGTTCTTTCTAGAATGTGACTAAACTTTGTTTTTCACACAGAAGTTTCAGTTTTTTATGCCCAAGTAACAGCACTACTTGAAGTCTGGTTTTGTGCAGTATAGGATTTTGGGGACAGAAGTAGTTCCTGCAATATATTGGGTTGTCCAGAAAGTTCATGCCGATTTATAGAAGCTTACCTTTCGACTTATTTTAGAACATGGTTGAGTCCATAAAATACACCTCCATTTAGAGGACAGTTTAAGCTATCTTTTCGTGGAAGAAGGTTTATGTTCCTATAACCTGTGTTAATTCTGTAACCTTTAAAATGGAAGATAAGAAAGTTCATTTTCGGCACTTGATGCTTTTCTTTTTCCGTAAAGGGAAAAATGTCTCACAAGCAACCGAAGAAATATGCGCAGTTTACGGTGATGTTTCTTTATCCAAAAGAACTGTACGGAAGTGATTTGCAAGGTTCCGAGCTGGAGAATGTAGCCTTATTGACAAAGAGTGATCAGGCAGACCATCCACTACAGATGATGACCAAATCATTAATTGAGAATAACCCACATTGCACAAACCGAGAATTGGCAGAAAGCCTCAACCTATCAAAATCCGTCGTTCATTAGCATCTGGTACACAAATCGCTACGATGTTTGGGTACCACATGAGTTGAGTGAGAAGAAACTTTTGGATCACATTTCTATCTGTGATTCGCTTTATAAACGGAATGAAAATGTGCCTTTTTTAAAGCAAGTTGTGACAGGTGATGAGAAATGGATTATCTACCGAAATGTTCAGAGAAAGTGATCCTGGAGTAAGCAACATGAGCCACCCTTAGCCACCCCAAAAGCGGGTCTTCATACTAAAAAAGTCTTGCTTTGTGTCTGGTGGGATTGGAAAGGAATTCTGTACTATGAGCTTCTCCCAAATAACCAGAAAATTAATTCTGAGTTAAAAGCAGCAATTCAAGAGAAACGTCCAGAATTGGCAAATGGGTAGGGTGTTGTTTTCCAACATGATAATACAAGACTGCATGTTTCTTTGGGAACCAGATAAAAATTGCTGCAGCTTGGCTGGGATGTGTTACCCTACCCTTCATATTCACCAGATATTGCCCCTTTGGATTTCCACTTATTCAGGTTTCTGCAGAATAGTCTTAATGGTAAAAATTTCAATTCCTTGGATGACAAAAAGATACCTTGATGAACTCTTTGCTATGAAACCACCTCAGTTCTGGGAAGAGGGTATTTTCAAGTAAAATGAAAGATGGAGATGCATTTTGTAACAAAATGGTTCATATTTGATTGATTAAAAATGTAATTGCAAGTATTTATTGACCTTTTTTCTTTCCTTTAAAAAGTGGCACGAACTTTCCAGACAACCCAATATGACTTTGCAGAAGGGCAAACAAACTACGAATTTTTAGTAAATATTCCTTGCCTTGACTCAATTATACAGTTCCCTGATATGCAGCTGGTGCAATCCTCTATTTTTACTTCAGTTCAATACTTTCATTACTGATATTGATTGATCTAAGAATTCAGTTGGAAGCAATTTACTGGGTTGTTATTTGAACCTTGCCTTCATTCAAAATTCAAGATTTTCCTCCCACTACTTTCCCCTTCTCATGTTCTTTCTCTGTTCAGTTCTCGTATATATCACTATAAGTAGCCATTCAGTCCAAGTATTTCTATTCTAAAACATTTTCTTTTCTTTATATTCTCTCTGTGTATTAATTTTCAGTTGTTAAGCCTTCAAAATTACTGAATTAATTTCACAATCCTATCTTTGTTATTCAAGAAGGCCCTTTTTCTGTGACAAAACGAATGTCATTTTTAGCCAGTACACAAGTTGTATCGAGTTTGTAGTCCAAATGGATAAACCGTTTAAGTGGTTATTGTCATGCTATTCAGAGCTTACTGAATTTACTCAGGAGCAATTGTTTTTTTAAGATTTACTACTTTACAATGAAAAAAATATTTATTTCAAGAAGAACCACATGTTATAGCGGTGAGATAATTTACATGGATCGCATTCAAACACCTGTCACAGAGGTTAAGAATTTCTTCTGGAAAGAAATTCACAACTTTTTATAAACAAGTAATAGTTAATAGCTAGTTCTGCCTTCATTGTACATAGTTCTAGATGTTGCTTATATTTGTTTTCTTACCAGCAAGAAATCTGCAAGAGCTATGTTGTGATTTCTTCTATCTTTTTCTCCTGTCTTCTCTCTATCATCATCATTGTTGTTGTTTAATGTCTGCTTTCCATGCTGGCATTTGTTGAATGGTTTGACTGGGGACTGGAAAGCCAGGAGGCTGCATCAGGCTCCAATCTGATTTGGCAAGGTTTCTACAGCTGGATGCACTTCCTAACACCAACCACTCCAAAAATGTAGTGGGTGCTTTTTACATGCCACCAGCACTAGCATCAGCCATGCTTGAGTGGTGCTTTTTATTTGCCACCAGCATGGATGCCAGTCAGGCAGCACTGGCACCGACCATGCTCAGATGGTGCTTTTTATGTGCCACTGGCATGATTTCATGTTTTTTACTTCCTATTCTGAAACTCCTCAAAATTAACACATTCCAGTATAAATCCCCGTCTTACACAACTGATTTAATTTTACTATTCTCAGTTAAAGTTGCCAAAGACAAGTCATTAAAATATTGCAGAAGTAGTTATCAAAGAAAGAAATGTAGTTCTATTTTATGAAAATTTATCCAAAGGTTGACATTTTAATTAACTGAGATTTATCAAGTTCGTTGACCTTCATATCTAAATTTGTACAGACTTGTGGACTTACTAGTTGGAAAAACATACAGGGTAGTGCAAAAGTAGGTATACAGTTATGAAAAAAAAGAAAATATGTACAATACTCATTTATTTTTATCAAAAAGATAAAGTTACAATAAAAGTATTATAGTTATAATAAATGTATTATGATTAATGACACTGAAAATGAGGCTAACTAATCTAATGTGTTAATAATTTTAATGAATTAAATATGATAACTTTGTTATGATACTTACTGTATACCTACTTTTGCATCCCCACCCTGTATAAATAGTATCAAAAGTAGATTTAAATTAAATCTAATTTCTATACTTTTTATATATCTATAGGTGAAGGATCCTTGTCAATAATAAGAATATATCAAAAGCTTTCTTCATCTTCATCATTTAATGCCTGCTTTCCATGCTGGCATGGGTTGGATGGTTTGATAGGGAACTGGTGAGCTGTAGGATTTCACCAAGCTCCAATGTCATCTTAGGGATAGTTTCTATGGTTGGATACCCTTCCTGATACTAAACACTTTACAAAATGTACTTCGTGCTTTTATTGTTCACCAGTTCTAGTGATGTTGCAAGACAGAAAAGAACAGAAGAGGAAAAGGAAAGGGGAAAAGCTCCGACTATTAAGAGGAGGTATTTGGAAGGAGAAGGTAAAGGTGGTGGCTTTATGCTGAGTGTTGAAAGGCTAAAGTATGATAGAGGGATAAGCACAGGTGTTTTGCTATAGAGGAGATACATGATTGAAGGAGATAAGTGAAAGGTAGTGATAGTGCCAGTGGAAACTCAAGGAGCAACCAGGTGAGCATAAGTTTTGTATATATAGAAATATAAAATCATTGCTTAACATCTATGTTCCATACTGGGTTGGGTAGATGGGATGGTTTGACAAGGACCTGATTAATCCAAGAACTGCATTGTGCTTCAGTGTCTGCTTTGGCATTGTTTTTTCAACTGGATGCCCTGCTAATGCCAACCACTCTACAGTGTGTATGGGGTACTATTTTTATGCCACTGACACTCTTGAGCTTGCTAGTATGCAAAGCATGAGGAGAGGTTGTGGACACCCTTATGTTAGATGGGGTTAAGGTTTGAGATAAGAGGTTGGGGTAGAGCAGGTTCTTGTTGTAGGGATACAGCTACTCGCATTTAGTGGAAAGAGTGAGAATGAATCAGTAGTATCTGCAAAAAGATAGTGATGAGGAGAGAGAGGGGGAGAGATATACGTTTTTAAGTTTTGCTACTATATTATTGTGAGAAATTTAGTCCCTACATCTGTAACAAAGCACTTTTATGTAAGTTTGCATTCAATATGATGTGAAAAAAGTAATTGTGCAATTGATTATGTGAAATCAACACTGGAACCTCATGTTATAGTGGATACACTTTTTCTAGAAAGCTGACATATTAATATGTATTTTGGCTTTTGAAAGGAATTATTTATTCCTTGTGAATTGGAAATTGTATATTTCTTTGTTTCATAGGTATATGTTGAATTGAAATGAAAGAAATTTAGAAGTTCGTCATCAAGGTAATGTTTGGTGATACAAACAGGTTATAACCTAAGTGTAATGTACATTTTAAAATCTGACAGATAACTAGAATGTCTGTGGTTGTAATTCACTGTTCTTGGTATACAAATATTGTGCTGATCACTTTAAACACCTGCCATGTAACTCAAGTATTTCTGGTTGAAATGGATTCACTATATTTTATAAACAAGTGATTGCAAATAGCTGATTCAAGCTGTCATTGTGTATAAAGGAAGATTGTGCAGAAATTAATTTCTCTAAATGGGAAGCATATTCTATATCCTCCAGATTTTACTTTTTGAAGTCATGTTTTGAAGAATTTTCTGAATTAAATAGAGAGCTTCAAGACAGTAACCAGTTACACATTTTCAAATTTCATTTCAATTCCCCATATTCCTATGAAACAAAGAAATATACAATTTCCAATTCACAAGGAATAAATAATTCCTTTCAAAAGCCAAAATATATGAATTTTGCTGATGTTTAACACTCAGCTATCATTCTCAACTCCCTCTTGTACTTGTTTCCACCTTGGTCATCTGACTCACTGTAGCCACCCCTATGTACCTCCAACACCCATCTCTACCATAGTTCATCATCCTCTCACCTGCCACTGTTGCACCTATCCCTACCCTCTGATCTATCCAGATAGGACACTGCTGCTTCCCGTACCTTCTATGCTGATGCTTGTCACTTCATCCTTCCTGACTCAGTCTATCTCTCTCACCACCACCCTCTGCACTTTTACATTCTTGCATCACTCACTACACCCACCTCTAACCATCTATCACTCTCCTCCCACATTCTTATGAAATCATCCACACTTCCATTCTCTCCTGATCTGCAGTCTGTATTCTCCCTCTTCACTTTCTTGTGCCTTGTGAGTACATTCTGGCATCCCATCACAAGTATCTTTATTTCTCTTCCAGCTACTATCACCCACCCTTGTTTAATGCAGGGAAGCCATATATTTCTTGTATAGTAACATACCTGTACTTGTCTCTCTATTGTACTTTACAACGATCAATACCTATCATCTCCCCCCTTCTCATAATCACTGTCACTCACACACACAAGGGCTTTTCCCTTTTGTAAATATGTCTTGCAAATTACCTGGTGGCCTTGCTAATGCTGGTGTCATGAAAAAAGCAACAGTACATGCTGTAAATTTGTTGGTGTTAGGAAGAGCATCCAACTGCAGAAACCATTTCAAAGCTGACATGGAGGCCTGACTCAGCACTGTGGCTTGACAGACCCTATTAAAGCATCAAACCCATGCCAGCATGGAAAACTGATAATAATGATGAATACATAACATACCGAGAAGGAGATGATTTTATTTCAGACAGCACAAGCTTATTTATTCAAATAAAATGATGAGGTAGCAGAAATATGGTGATAAGTGGACTAATAAGATGTGATTGGTTCTGTGATTTCCATTGGTAAAGTTGGCAAAAAGTTTATAAAAAATAAAATAAAAACAAGTATATTGATGTAACAAAAATATTGGAAACATTGCAAGTGATGAACGTTAGGAAGCTAGAGTAGGTACATAATAGTATGTGAAAGTATTTGCAATTAAATTTCAGGTTAAATTTGTGAAAGATAAATGTAACAGGGGAATTTAGACAATTATACAATTCCACAACTCCACACCAGTGTAATATACATAATTAAAATGTCTGCATTTAATTTCTAATGGAATAGTTTCTAACCAACTTTTAGTTAGAAACTTTAGTTTTTCCACTCTAATATTGAAATATTTCACTACTTTTCATCATAATTCTGAAGTATATATAGCAATATATATTTTTTGTTTGTTTTAATGAATGCAAGTTGAGAATTTTAAAGAATTTCCTTTCTAATATAGTTTATTTGCAATAAACATATTAATATATTGACATTAAGCCAAGTGTATAAATTGTTGAGTACCAGCAATTTTTATATACTCTTGTAAATTAGTAATGTAAATTATATACAATGACATCTATACAAGAATATATATGTATATATATATATATATATATATATATAATGCACATATTTAATTTCAGAATTGACTTAAATGCAAAGAATTAACAATTCCTTGATAAATTTTGAAATACAATTCAAAAAGCATAGTTTAGTTCAGTTTTCAGAGTAAGAATCTAATACTGGATCATTACTTTGAAAAGTAATGATAATCAGTAGTGCATAATGTAAAGGAGCTACATCTAAATTTGTAATCGTTTCCAAACTTCTTTCTGTAAAATTTGAATTTTTTTTTTTTTTCTTAGAAAACATTGCTTTTGTTTGCAGTATATCACATGCATGAGCAACAGAAACATCAAATTAATTCCTTGGCTACACATGACATATTAATTCCTTAGGTTAAGTATCTGTAAGTTGTTCAGCTGCTGTAGTAGAATGTAAAAAAAGAAAATCAATATATAACTTACTTTTTGCAGAAATCTCTGTTCCTATTAAAAAATGCTAATATATTCATTTAAATGTGTTTAAATTTATGTATAAATGTATGTTGAAACTCTAGTTCCTCATTAAATTGTACATTTTGATTTCAAGATATTATTGGTATAATTTATATTAAAATGTAATCCTGATGAATGTGCCCACAAAACACTAATTCACTGAGGGAAATATTAAATATTACCTCTGAGATATTCTATGACCAATTTTTGTTTATGTATATTTAAATAACTACAATAGTGTCATAAACCTATAATGATGAATTATCTTTGATAAAGCATCACTTTATTTAAGAATTTCCATAAATAACTCATTTAAATTTATCAACCACAAATCAACAATGGGATAGATATTTTATTTTGGTTCTATCACTGAATGTTTTGAAGAGAGACTGTTTGTGAATATTTGCAAAGATAGACTACCATATGGCAAATTTGAATAATAATTATTGATATACTCAATATAGTGCTAAATCACCAGAGGTATTGACCTCAAAGATATAAACTGTCTAGATTTAAATCAAAGTTTAGTTATGTCTCTGATTTTTCTCTTGTTTTATTAAATAACATTGGACAACATCAGTATGCTGCTGCTGCTATTGAAGATGATATACTACAAAATAATAATAACAACCATAATAGTTTTCTTAGATAAAATGCACAAATTTTCAAGATCTGGAAAGAAAAATTTGAGATTAATCATTACAAAGCAATTTTCATAGATGATCTTTTTTTTTTTCCTGTCTGTTGGATACTAACAGGATATTAAAATGTTTACAGCAGGATTTTTATGCAAGTATGATTCCTATGCACCATTTTAGTTTAGCTATGAGCTATTTTAATTTGATTGTTCTAGCATTTACATGAATTGTCAATCAATCACTATGCCATACTTTAGATAATGTTTATTATTTATATCTTTGATTTTTTTTTTTCAATCTGTATTTATACTTTAGTGTTCAATATCTATTCTTTTATTGGTTGCAGGTTCATTTTATCACAGAAAGCATTTCTGATTACGGTTGTGTCTTTTCCTATTTTTTCCCCCTTTTTTTTGTATGTCATCCTCTGCAGTAGCAGCATTTAACATCTACAACATTCATTATTTAATAAATGAAATGAAAGTGGCCATGCTGGGGTACCGTCTTCAAGAGGTTAACCAAATTATATCAACCTTAGTACTTACTTCAGATTGGTTCTGATTTTATTAATTCTCTTTGTCAAATTTCTAAGTTACAATGTCACAGAGGTTGATATAAGTATGAATGCAAAAGATGAACACACACACGTGATGAGTAGTCTCTGCCTATCAAATTCTACTAAAAAAAAAACCATTAGTCAACCAAGCACTGTAGCAGAGGACACTATCAATGTGCCAGATGGTGAACCAAACCCAGAACCATATATCCCTTCAAAGCAAGGTTTTTAAATGATACAACTATCATCATCATCATCATCATCATCATACGTCCGTTCTCCATGCTAGCATGGGTTGGATGGTTCGACCGGGGATCTGGGAAGCCAGAAGGCTGCACCAGGTTCCAGTCTTATCTGGCAATGTTTCTACAGCTGGATGCCCTTCCTAATGCCAACCACGCCGTGAGTGTAGTGGGTGCTTTTTACGTGCCACCTGCACAGGTGCCAGGCAAGGCTGGCAACGGTCACGGTCGGATGCATGTGCTTATTAATTATTTTATGACTCTAGTCTGATTTGCTTAGGATTCCAATTAGAGACACCTCACATTATCAATGATTTCAGGATGAGGCTGACCTATAGAAATTTATATCTCTTCTCTCATCAGTGTAAGACTTCATGGTTTGAAATAACATAAAACTTATTTGAAGCTATATTATTATAAGTGAGAAGAAGACATTGAAAAAACTGGCTGTGTGCTCCTTAGTTACAAATATTAACTATTTACATAGGTTTAGATATGGTTGAGTGGTTAAGAAATTTACTTCTCAATCACATGGTTTTGTGTTCAGTACCACTGTGTGACACTTGAGGCAATTGTATTGTCTACCCCCCGGTTGATCATTGCCTTGTAAGTGAAATTGGTTTGGTAGAAACTGAAAGAAACCTGCTGTATGTGTCATCATTCTGTGTGTGCTTGTGTTTCTTTGTCTTGACATTGTACATCATCGTCATGCTGGTATGGGTCGGACAGTTTGTCAAGAGCGGGAAAGCTGAAGGACTGCATCAGGCTCCAGTGGTCTGTTTTGGCATGGTTTCTATAGCTGGATACCTTTCTTAAAACCAGCTACTTTACTGAGTGCACTGGGTGCTATTTACATAGTGGCAGCACTGGGTGCTATTTACATGGTGCCATCATACAAGCAGTAATTGTTTCCAATCTTTCATGGAACGTCCAACCATAGGGAAATGTTACTTTAAGAAATGGGTAAGGTTTGTTGGAACAAAGGGCATCCAGCTGTAGAAAAATCTTAATTCTGACTCATTCAAGCATAGAAAAGTGGATGTTAAAATGATGGTGATAGTGAGGATAGATACTTCTAGATAAAATGTCTGAATATCTTTGACTTCAAAGTTGGTAATGTGTGTGCAACTCCTGTGAAATGATGGTCATTAACACTGAAGTTTCTGTTGAATAAGAAAAAAAAAACACACATAAAGAAAAAGAAAAAAAGCCAAACCTAAAAATTCCAAGATTCAAATCATTTGTAAATGACGTGAAATTAAATCTCAGAATTACTGCATCCAAGTTGCTAAACATTTTGATGTCCTAGAGTGAAAGTGTGAAGATTAGAAATGACATAATTGAATTTCTGTCTGGCGTTTAACACAACTGCAATGTTACATACCATTTCTATACTTAATATCATTGTTCTTTACTTGAGCCAGCTTAAAGTTGAAAATGATTTTGTTGACTCAAGTCTCTACATCAATACACTTACAGATTCAATATTTCTTTACTCGGTTGGTGGGTATTCTTTAGATTATTATTTAGTCGAAGGAAAAAGAGCAGTGTCCAGAACTCATGCAAGTCTTCCAAAATTGTTGATGTCAATATCGTTAATGATATTCTCAGCATAGAAGTATATATATAGACTGTACATGTATTGAATGAAATGTGTATACACAAAGGATGTCTGAGAAATACATGTACATGCAAATACATATGGCTACCGAGAAAATCAAGACTGGTAGAAGTTCCAGATAGCTTTACTTCTGAAGTGGAACAGTTTGACAAGTGTTTAATATGGGGTTTGTTTGGCTGGGATACAGGAAAGAGAAGTATAGACATAGTTGCATGGTTAATAAGTTCATTTCTAAATCACATGGTTTCAGGTTCTGTCTGATTGCGTTGATCCTTTAGCTAGTGCCTTCCACTATATAGTTCCAAGCCACCCAAATCCTTGTGAGTAGGTTTGGTAGGCACTGAAAGAAGCCCATTGCATATCTATCTGTCTTGCATGAAAGGCGGATTGTATGATACTTGTATATGAATAGCACTGCAACAGTGAGGTGTCGTCCCTAAATGCAAAGGATATGTAAAGACTAAAAGGTAATGAAGCTAGTATGCTTTGCTGGATGTGCAGCATCAGTGTGTATGTACAGCAAAATGAAAATGTTGTGAGAGAAAAATTAGGCATAATAGGTATCAGATGTAGTGTTGAAGGGAGAAGACTGTGCTAGTATGGCCATGTGATGCGTATGGATGACAATGGCTTTATAACAAGCATGGATTGTATAAAGTGGGAAGAGGAAGATCCAGTGAGACATATGCCTATGTAGCAAATGCTGATCTTAAGATGTAAAACCATACAGTGGTGATATGGAAGGTCTGAGATGATTGGCATTTTGCTGTGCTCAGAAAGACTCATTTGTCATGGCAAAAGTGAGGTCCTAAAAGCATTATGCTTATGTCTATATACTCACTGGGCTCTGTCTCTGCATCAAATCCATCCCTATTATGCTTTACCCACTCCTTCTATTCCTAGCACTTATCCCTCCATCACCATCCTAACAATGACACTATTCAGCTGCTGTAACCATGACAGCAGAATATGCACATATTTCATCCCCTTTGTGCTGCTAGTTACCTCCCCCACTCTCCCTGGAACCACTTCTTTTAACATCAATTCTTATTCTCAGTATCATTCTTTCTCACTTTATTTTCCATCGATCACCTCTTTCTATGCCCCCAATTCTCTCTCTCCACCTCAGAGCTACATCTTAGGAATGCCATACCTTATCTTTAACCTTCATCCTTCCCTTTTAATAACTCTTCTCAACACTGTCTCAGTCTACCATCGACACTCCATCCACCTTTGTCTCCTACTCACTACAGCCTCCACTACATACCTCTGATCTCCATCTCTATCCCTTTACATCTTTCTCTTTTCCCTACATTCTGATCCATCAGCTGGCTAATTACACTGACTCTCTTCACCCTTTCTGTACTGCCACTTATTACTTCCTGTGCTATTTCTTTTAAACTCCTCCCCATATCATTTACCACTGACCACACCTCCACCCTTTTACATCATTCACTACAGTTGCCTCCCTGCCCCATCTCTAACTATCTGTTACTCTCCTCTCACATTTTCATGAACTTATTCACTCACTGTTCCCAATCCTCAACTGTCTGGCACAGTAACAATTCTGCAAGCTCACTCCCCCAATAATATTTTCAAGAGGGGTGCAGAAACAGAAATGTAATAGGAGATTCCAATTCAACTTTCTTGTACCTTGTGCGTTTGTTCTAACATCACATCACCATCATCTTTGTCATCTTACCAGTTACTTGCACCTACTTGTATATGGGTTTGCCATGTCTTCTGTAGCAAAATACCTGTGCCTGTCTCTCTCATACTTTACTCTCCCAACACCTGTCATAAAGCCATCTCCCCCTCTATTACAACCCCATTCAATCAAAGGAGCTTTCTTTTTCCCCACCTTTTCTTTTACTTGATGACATCACTGGTGCCTGTGTCATAATTAAAAAAATCACCCAATGCACTCTAAAGTGGTTGGCAATTGTAAGGGTGATCATCCAGCTGTAGAAACCATGCCAAAGTAGACATTGTTGTCCATTGCAGTCCTCCAGCTTGCTGGATCCTGTCACACTGTGACAGGAAAACTGTTTGATGTGTGACAAATGATTGCATAACAAAATTGAAAAACTTCATGGGCATGGATGGCATGTATTGGTTCTTCCCTGATGAGCAAAAGTCTTCGACCAAAACCAGAAGTCTAATTGGAGAAATGATATGGTTATGTGCAGATCCTAGTGTCCCCTTGAGTGATGCATACGTTTCCAGCAACTGCAATGGTTTTAGGAGTAATTGTCATATGATGCCACCCCAGATCTTTCTGCAGGATCTTAGAATTAATGCTGCTGGATACATTGCAGTGCTGGCAACTGTTTGTTAATCCCTTGATGGATGAAGTATGCAGTAGAAGGCCATATGTGTCTCAGACTCAGCACCTTCTCACAAAGCCCACATAACTCAATAATGGACGTCATACCAACATGGATAATGGACATTCAGTGGTAATAATGTGTATTGTCACTGTTATATAAGTGGTGTTCCTTATTTCCAGTCTTGTGTGAAATATATACTTCTGTGGAGATATATTACTTTACTAGGGAAACAAGTGAGGTTTAGTGACAGGAAAGGCATCTGGCTACAAAAAATCACAATACAAGCCATCTAACTCAAGCAAGCATGGAAAAGTGGATACTTAAAACTGTTGATGACGATGATGGTGGTAAGTAGGTCCATCAAATAAGAGTGATGATACATGTTTTACCAGATAATAGTAAGAACTATGATAATAGTGGTAGAAGAGAGTGGATAAACATAAAATATCACTTGTTATAATGTCCTGGGAATAGAAATATATAAATCAGTGAACTGGTCTTTTATACACAATGTAGAATGTTTTAATGTATGCAACAGCTTCTTTCTTCCAAATAGCAGTGTGAGACACACTTACACCTTATCGAGGAACTGATTTGAGCTGAAGTATTGTCTGTTAATGTAAACGGTCAATATTTGGCTTGCAATATTGGTTACATTGCTTTGAAAGATCATCAGAAATTGTATCATTTTGATATTTGCAAGTTTTTATTTTGTACAAAGAATTAAAAAAAATTTTGTGTGGACAGGTTTTTATAATACTTGTAGTGAATGGCTCTTAGTTCTGTTAAGTATCCCCATTTGAAGGCTGTTGTCAATGTTACAAATCATAGAAGTTGTGTATTTGTCATAAATTGGATAATGTCCATGGGGAAAGGTTAGCTGTATGTGAATGGTTGTATTATCTGCATTCTGTTTGTAATTAGAAGCAACAGTAAGACTCTTTAAATACCAAATAAAATATATATATACACAAAAAATTAGAGAAATATACCTATATACATACACATGATATTGATCACTATTTTACATCCCTTTTCTATGCTGGTATGGGTCGAGTGGAATGCTACAGTCAATGTGACTGCATATTCTGTGGTACTGCTCACTTAGAAGTGTTGAAGAACTGCATCTCACATTTCATTTTGGCTGGTTTCTATGACTGAAGTCCCTTTCTGGCACCAACTATTTTACAATGTGTACTGGGTGCTTTACTTCATGGCAGCTGCACTAGAGAGATGTTATATCCTTGGCAAGACTAACGGGTTGTTACAACCTTACACTTATATTTTTACTGTAGGAAAGAGCAGTTCCCATTGCCTTGACATGACCTCCAGCTCTGGTCGGACTAATGTCATTAATGATTTTCTTGAAGCTTTGTAAGTTAACATTTGCAGAAAAGACTTGGCTGGGAAAGCATTCCTGGGGACCAATGTTCTGAGAGGAAGGAACTGTGGACTGTAATTAGTGTGAAATCTGGTGTGGTTGGATACAAAAATAGGAAAATGAAGAGAGAATAAGATGGGGATTATCTAAGCCAAGCCACCTTTGAGTAGCAGAAGCCATTAAAGTGGCTGTAGAAAAGCAGAGAAAAAAAGTAGACAGTGTGCTAGTGGGCAAGGAGCTGGTGCGTATCTGTGAGTAAGTTTATGGCAGTTGGATGCCTGCCCATTTCTGGATGTTGTATAGGATGTTAATGTATGCAGCAGCAGCACAGTTCCAGGTGTGAAAGCAATACTTCATGGTGGATCTCACTAGAGTTTTGTAGGGTATCACTAATTGTTGGAGTCTGTAGTATTTTGTTGTCCTAAAGAGAGGGGATGCTCACTGACATGCAGTTTTTGCCATGTTTAGGATATGTTCTCACTAAGAAAGACTTCCGGTCATACTAAGATTTAACAAGTGAAGTGAGTTTGAAAACACAAGGTGAATGTTGCTCGTGATTAAGGGTGAGGGAGCTGTGTACAATACTTACTTGATGCACACACAATCACACATTTACATCCAGTATACAGGGTGGATGATAATTGAGGACAATCATCAGTACATTACTCGCTCCAACTGAATTTTTTTTTGTAAGATTTCCCATGGTAGATAAAATGCTAATACAAGAAATGAAAAGACTAAAAGTCATTGTTGGTATATGTGCAGAACACAGTGATTTAAAAATTGCCAACTTTCTAAATGTTACGATATCTTTTGTACACCAAGTCTGAATAGAATTGGAAGTCTCTGGTGGGAATGAGTCAACTGTATCAAAGAGAAAATAAAACATTGTTTGGGTCATTATAATGACATGGCAATTCATCCAACAGGTTCAAAACATTATCAATGATGGTCCTGAAAAAAATCAATAGATCATTGCCAAAGAACTTCAGGTGTTGGAATGGTCTATCAGAACTGTGGTGCACAATGACATTTGATACAAGCTGCATGTATTGAGAAGAGGCCAGTTCATATGTCTGCAAAACACAGGAAAACTGTTTGATGTGTGACAAATGGTTACATAAGAAAATTTAAAAAAACCTCACAAGCATGGATGGCATATTTTGGTTCTTCACTGATGAGTAAAAGTCTTCGACCAAAACCAGAAGTCTAATTGGAGAAATGATATGGTTATGTGCAGATCCTAGTGTCCCCTTGAGTGATGCATATGTTTCCAGCAACTGCGATGGTTTTAGGAGTGATGAGTAATGGTCATATGATGCCACCCCAGATCTTTCTGCAGGATCTTAGAATTAATGCTGCTGGATACATTGCAGTGCCGGCAACTGTTTGTTAATCCCTGAATGGATGAAGTATGCAGTAGAAGGCCATATATGTCTCAAACAGAATCAGCACCTTCTCACAAAGCCCACATAACTCAATAATGGAATGATCATGTAACACGAAACTTGCTAGATTTGAATCTGATGGTGTACTACATTTGAGGGATTGTCGAAAGGGAGGTTAATTGACATTCTCACGATACTAGAGATCCCTTCAAAGCTGCCCTTGTTCAAGTGATGCTTGAAATGAACAAGGGCTGTTAAGTGCAGGTGTATCCATGACTCCCGTTCTGCATTGATGCAATCATTAAAACTGAAGACAGATTCATAGAAAAATTTTATAAAGAAGTTTATTGAGAACATGCTCCCAAATTTATATTTTAGTACATTTTGTTTGTTATTATTCTTTTACTTGTTTCAGTCATTTGACTGTTATCATGCTGGAGCACTGCCTTTGGTCAAACAAATTGACCCTAGGACTTATTCTTTGCAAGCCTAGTACTTATTCTATCAGTCTCTTAATACTGAACTGCTACGTTACACAGATGTAAACACACCAACATTGGTTGTCAAACGATGGTGAGGGCAGGGGACAAACACAGACATACAAATGTATACGTATATATATATATATATATATGTGTGTGTGTGTGTGTATATATACACATACACAATGGGCTTCTTTAAGTTTCCATTTATCTAATCCACTCACAAGGCTTTGGTTGGCCCAAGGTGTCACGCAGTGGGACTGAACCCAGAACCATGTGATTGGAAAGCAAGCTTCTTATCACACAGCCACGCCTGCGCCTATATCAGGTGATAATTGTTTTATTAAATTACACAATATGGCCTCAAGTACCTCTTGCACTCTATATACATGAATATGAAAACAAATTGTAATAATTGCCTTGTAAAAAGACTGATAGCTAAATAAGCAAAGACTATCAACTTGTGGTTTTAGATGTCTGTACTGTTGTCATACAAAGTAATGAAAACAGTTGATTCTTGCATAATGTAGTAAGTTGAGAAATTCTAATAATTTAAAATTACATCAATAGGGAAAATAACTAATTATCTTAATAGTTAACAGTTATTAAAAAGGGCAGGCTTGCTATTCAGCATTCATTTACAAATGTTCCATACACCTACAGTGTCAGTAAGACCTATTTTATTGATGAGGTCTGATCAGACTGAAACATATGCAAAGTCATCATTTTTGTTAAAGAACAGCTGCTTTCAACTATATTCTATTTTTAATTGTAATTAGTTATAATTCCAGTGGTTGTTCCCTCCTCAAGTTTGCTGCTAGTTTATTTAGTACCCTAGGTCTGCCTTACAATGTATACCCCATTCTCCAGCCCTCTAATGTGCTCACTGATCATTCAGCCCAATAATATGGCCCATATCTTTTTGGTTCTTACTCTGTGTTCCCTTTTAAACAATCTTTTTCTATTTATTCTTCCAGCACTCATTCTCTTCACATCAGCAGAAAAATGCTGTTGAAAAATTGATTTGAGTGCAAGAAATCAATTCTTTGATGTATATCACTGAGTATATTTATATGGCAAAATTTGAGATGTTCCATACCAACTGATTCAACAAGTCATAAAGCAACGTGAACCACTTATCTTCCATGTCCCCCTGTCACTTCTCTATTTTCTTTTATTATGGGAGTAACCACTCCTGCTATCTTTACTATTGACATTTCATATTTTTAATTGTCTTAAGAAATTTTGTTCAAGTTGCTCAAAATTTGTGTAGCACTTCCAGAATTTAGTTTCCTGAGTGATTATCTGCTTTGTCTCGAGAGACTTACCCTGCTCTACCCTGCTTTCTGTAACAAAAGTTCATCATTGGCCTATACCAGTGGTGTCTAACCAGCCCACTTATTAGTACCCTTCATTCATTGGACACTAAACTTTACTTGCAAAGACCCGTTGAGGCAGGTGAAATAAAAATCGCTGATGTGGCCAATGAAAGTACTGCCTGATTGGCACTTGTACCAGTGGAACGCTAAAAGCACCATCTGAGTGTGATCATTGCCAAGGCTGCTGACTGGCTCTCATGCTGGTGGCACTTAAAAAGCATCATTCGAGCATGATCATTGCCAGTGTCGCCTTACTGGCACATGTGCTGGTAGCACGTGAAAAACATTTGAGCGTAATCGTTGCCAGTGCTGCTGGACTGGCTCCCATGCAGGTGGCATGTAAAAAAACACCTTTTGAGCATGGTCGTTGCCAGTACCACCTGACTGGCCCTCATGCTAGTGGCACATAAAAGTATCCACTACACTCTTGGAGTGGTTGGCATTAGGAAGGGCATCCAGCTGTAGAAACTCTACCAGATCAGATTGGAGCCTGGTGCAGCCTTGTGGCTCACCAGTCCTCAGTCAAATCATCCAACCCATGCCAGCATGGAAAGTAGTTGTTAAAGAATGATGATGATTTCTCATTTAACAACATAGAATTAATTACTGTCCAGTTTGCTAATTGTTCTTATATGGCTTTAAAGAATGTGCTGCTATTGATAAACAATGCTTTAAATGTAAAATGAGAGTACATTTTGGGGAAAAAATGCTGAAAACCAATAGTGTCAAATGCAGAAGCACATCAAATACTTAAGCAGAAGTTTGTTTTCAGCTCTGTAAATAGATACAATTAATTACAGAGATAGTGAACTGGGTTGAGCTGTTATTGCAAAATAACTTGGTATTAGATTAAAGGTCAAAATCTATTGACAGAAACAAGCTTAACATAAATTGGAAAAACAATTGTAAACATTTAAGTAAAAATACTGGTTATCTGATAACAGAATTTTGTATTTTCTGTAGAATAGGTTCTGCCATCTTGGGAATTTGTGTAATAATCATAATGTCAAATTGAATTTAGAGGTAAACTTTCATCTTTGGCTACTTCTACTGCATGTTTTGACCCAAAATTTAATAACATATTTGTGAAGCCCTCAAAACATTTAATATTCATTGACTTTAAGTTCATCAAAAAATTATTGTAGGGAAACTTACAAAATCCACAAAACTTTGGCAGTTGTTGTCAATGGATATTATTGGTTTAAAATAAAATACTAAAATAGACAACTTTTACATTTTCACTTTTTATATTTTATAGTTTCATGCATTAACCTTTTATATTTCCCTTCAGGAAAGCCATTTTACAAAGCTATTAGTTAGTCTCTCCTTATTATTAACATTGTTCGATGCTCCGAGCTCTGTTCGCACTAACCACAGCGTTCAGTTTGAAAAGTGAATTTGGGGCA
The DNA here is from genome assembly GCF_006345805.1 of Octopus sinensis. NCBI lineage: Eukaryota > Metazoa > Mollusca > Cephalopoda > Octopoda > Octopodidae > Octopus > Octopus sinensis. Next base: position 199,946,325 of record NC_042997.1, on the reverse strand, counting down.
TTTTCAATTTGAAAGAGTATTCATATGCCTAGAATTGATTCATGGCAACCCATCACCGAACGGATGAAATAAATGATGTAATGCAGAAATACAGATTATGTCTAATGCAAACAAACAAGACAATAAAACTAAGGGACAAAAAATTGCCACATGAATGAATGAATATTAGATTATAACCATCTTTTGAACCTTCCCCCCCCCCACCAATGCTCACAAACTGTTGCATTTCTCCCATTCTTCCTCATGTACTTATCTGCATACATATGTCCCCAGTGGATCTCTTCCCCACTACATATCCTTCCAACAGTCCTTCCTTCTACTTGTGCTCTCGTTACACCTCCATTTTCATCTACCAATCTCTTGATCTCAGCCTTTCCAATTACCAGCCTACTCAATGTCACCACTATCTTCTCTTCCTCACTTTCCCCTCTCTCTCCATCTGAAGCAGCCACTCACAAAACTTTGGTCAGCCCAAGGATATAGTAGAAGACACTTGCCCAAGGTGCCAAGCAATGGGACTGAACCTAGAACCATGTGGTTGGGAAGCAAGCTTCTTACCACATGGCCATGTCTGCATTTGTTGACATTCCTGTATCTTAGTAGTTCAGTAAAATGGACTGATAAAATAAGTACAACACTTTAAAAGAATGAGTGCAAGGGTTAGTTTGTACAACTGAAACTCAAGGCAATTCCCCAGTATAGCTGCAGTTCTATGGCTAAAACAAATCTTTATATATAAAAGTCAAGTTGTGTGTCTGTCTCCTACGATTTAGATTCCTAACTACTCCCACATTTTGCAGTGCAGTTTAACCAAAACCGGGTATCTTATAGTCGTGATTCATATCGAGCCCTTCTGGATATTAGCGCGCGTCTATGATGAGTCTATGATTTAAAAAAAATTTACCATCGTTCTTTTCCATTTTAATGCATTTTTTTCGCTATTATATAAGGAAAGTAACTCTCTAAAAATGTCTACGATAAGTCAACGATTAAAAAAAAATTTACCATAACTTTTTTTCCATTTTTAATGCATTTTTTGGCTATAACTCTCTAAAAATGCTTATATAGTTATTTCCCTTACAAACCCGAGCAACGCCGGGCGATACTGCTAGTAAACAATAAAATGATTTGAACACAAATCAAATGTTAGTTAGTTACAAGTGACTTAAATACTCTTGTATAACCAATCTCTATTCTAATAACAACAAGAAAGCACTGTATGGTCTTCTTGATCCCCCAAATCTGAAACTCGAGATTATTCTGAAAACTGCAAGTTTTTGGATATGTCATTCTCTCACTTATCTAAGGAAGGCTGGTCATTCAGTTATGATTTATATTGAGGTGATAACATATCTATTCATCACTTGATTCTGGAGAGATGCCAATCAATGACTCTATTACAACTGTTACAAACAATTATAATAGGCCACAATGAACAAAATAAAATGCCTGCTTTTTTAAAATGATCCTATGTCTTAATGGTAGACAATGATTGCTACTTATAGTTATATTCTGTGAGTTGTAGGCATGGCTGTGTTATGAAGCTTGTTGCAGGTATAATGCTGTGGTTGAAACGCTTACTTTGCAACCAAGTTGTTTTAGGTTCAGTTCCATTGCATGGTACTGTGGGCAAGTGTCTTCTTTTATAACCCTGGTCTGACTATCGCTTTGTGTGTAAATTTGATTGGTAGAAACTGTGTGGAAGTCTGTTATGTTTGTGTGTTTGTCCCCCACTCACCACTCCATTGCCTAACAAATGGTGTTGGCTTGTTTTCATTGCTATAACTTGGTTTGGCAAAAGCGACTGATATAAGTACCAGACTAATAAGCAAGGACTGGGGTAATTTATTTGACAAAACATTTCATGGTGGTGCTCTAGCATGGCTACACCACAATGACTGAAACAAGTACAAGAAGATGAAGGATGATTTCTAGATTTTGTTTTAGTCATGAATTTTCACTGGCTGGCATTCCTTCTAAATGGTCTTTCTTTGTTGTATGGTCAATTTGGTATTGGGCTGATTTATGTTCTATATCACGATGAAGTACTAATAGTAGAGTTGTGAGATCATGATAGTTCTATGTACATGCATGCTTACCAATTGTATAAAGTGGATGAAATGACTTTGTTAGTATCTGTTTTCTGAAGAGTAAAATACATTTATGGTTGGTTATTTACTCCTTGAAATTTCAGACAATGATAGTCATAAAATATCGATTGAGATGTTAAAAGAAACTTATGTTTTTCATAAGACCTATGATAAGTTAACTCATGGTTTGTCTATAGACACATTTTCCTAGGATCTTCTAAAAATAGTATTTGATGCCACTTCTGTGTCTCTTAGGAAATTGAAAGCATATTAAATGTACTCAATAAGTAACCAAGAGAATTAACATAGTAGAAAATAACTTTGAACTGCAATAAAAGGTATGATATAAAGCTTTGAAGTCATATGGAATGATGCCAATATTTATAAATATATGTAGAATGGAAGCCATTGAAATATGATTACTAGGAAAAGTTCTAAGTATTTTGTAAAGAATTTTCAGAAGTAACATGAAAAAAATCATTTCTACAAGGAATACAATAAAGGAAAATATTTGTTCAGTATGATTTTGAAATGACTAAAACCAAGTTAATGAAATATATGTATGAGTAGAGAATATATGTAAATTTTTTTTTATAGATATCTCCAGCTTTCCGTCTGTGGAGACACATATAAATCATGTAAATGTATGAATGTAAATAGATCATCATAAATAGGATATGCATTTCACTTTGTATTTTCCTATGTGTATGTCTACATCTATAATTTCCTTTCATATGTCAGTATTATGAACAAGGTAGAAATATCAATAAATTATGCTGCACATTTCAACATATGTTGAAAGATGGAATATTTTGATGAAAGTAATAATATCATCGTAAATTTGAGGACTACAAGAAAATATTTCTGTTGTTGAGAATTGCAAATAAGAATCAACAAGTAGCAAGATGAAAGCTAACCAATATTGTGTATTAGCTTTGTATTAATAAGGAAATCAATTGAATAAACAAAATTAAATGTATCATATAAGCAACAAAAACGTGAACTGATATTACATACACTTTTAAAGAAAGAAATGTAGGAAAAGTTGGGTGGGAAGATGGGCATTTAAATAGGTTGTCAGTTGTAAATGCGTGGCTGTAAACGTTTGTGGGAGAGAGATGAAAGACAATACTTTATATTATTATATTAGGTCTTTTATTGGTCTGGAGGAAAAGGGCTGTGACCAGGTCCTTTGCAGGATGTCCAAGATAAGTGAGATCATTGAAGTCAATGTTCCTTTGAATAGATGGAAGTTGATGGCTACAGGAAAAACATACTGGGAGAGAATTCCAGAGACCAGCTATTCTGAAGAAGGAATCAAGATATGAAGTATGGGTGAGAGATGAGTGAATATGAGTGTCTGGTTGGAAGTGATATGAGACTAGCAGACTCCAGGGAGCAGAGGCTGATGCAGTAGTGTGAAAGATGACACAGTACATGTGTGGATCTGCAGTTGGCATGTATTAGCAGTGTCTGACTTGCAACTGGTCAGTTGAACTGCTTCCTTTTAAATGTATACTTGGATGTTTGCTTGTAAATCCCAGAGACTGAGACAGTACTGTCTTGTGGGTCTCACCAGAGCTTGGTAAAATTATTAGGAAGCTGAAGTAGTTCCTTAGAAGAAAGCCACTCTTTGTGATGCAGTTTTGGCTTTGGTGAGGAGATACATTTGCCAGGAGAGAATCTTATCAATAGTTAGGCCTAGCATTAATAGCAACCTTCAGGATTCTAGTTCCATTCTGTCCACATTTCAGGTGGAGGTATGGTGATGTATGGTATATCTTTGTGTTTTTTGGAGGAGATTTTGGCATTACTACATTGGAGATATTTCTGTGGTCTCCGTTCACGACAGCAGATATCAGTGCAGATTTGACGAACTGTTTTGGCTGCATGTGAATGACACTTGGGTGTGCAAATAGTGGAAGACTGAAAGACTTCCTAACAAGGATTGGAGACAGCAGCAAATAGGCCAGTCATTGATGCATGGGAAGAGGTAGTGAGGAGAAAATGTGAAGTACACCAGAGTTATAAGTGGTAGGTCAAAAGGATTCACTCAGTTGGCTCTTATTCTAGCAACTGTGCTTTCAGAACAACTTCCTCTGCTGTTAATTTGGTCACCTTGGTGACAGTAACTATTTACTACTTCTAAGGACCCCCTTGGCCATTTGAAGAAATCTATTTCCTATACATCATCTTCATTTAATGTTTATTTTCTATGCTGACATGTGTTAGGAAGTTTGACAGGAACCAACAATTCAGCAGTCCAATGTTTGCCTTGGCACAGTTTTTATTGCTGCATGAAAATAGTGTTGATTTAGTTATTAAAACATGTAATGTAATCAACATCGAATAGCTAATTAAAAACAATTGTCAAGAAATTATATTTCCATCAATATTATTTAAACTATCTAGTTAGTCTTGTTGATTTCTCCAGATATGTTCCGCTCTTATTACCTCTCCTCAGTGAAACATTAACATAACTGTTCTTACTAAAGTAATAATTAGTGAATCACTCAGTAACTACTAGCTTCATCATGTGCCCCAAATTGCTTATAGGAATGAGTTTTCTTGACCAATAACAATCAATCTTATTTAGAAACCCTAACTACCTTCTTACTTTGTATCCTTGCATCTGAATGATCAGATATGCTTTATGCATCTATGAAACTATTAATAATGTAGATCTAAGTCAAATTGTTACTACAAATGTTTAATCTGCCTAAGTAATGTTTTCATTAATTTTTACACCTACTTGTGTGTGTGTGCATGCACATTTATATAGGGTGACATAGATATAAAGTATATGTATATATTATACAGGCTGTCCCAAAAGTAACTGATGGGTTTCAAGTTTTAATAAGTTCCTTAACTTTACAAATAAATGCATGAAATTTTGGTAAAATATAACAGACATAATGGAAATTAATATGCACAAGTCAAATTTTGCTACACCACTACATCACATGAAAAATAACATCGCTTAAATGGCAGCCATTATTGGCTTCACATGCCCTTGCACCATAACATCCTCAAGAGTTTCAGACCCCACTTCTCTGATTTGTCTATTGATGTTCTCCTTCAGATGCAACAGGGTCTCTAGTTTGTTGACATAAACCCTGTCTTTCAGCTATCCTTGATTGAGACCTTTTTGTGCTAGGCCATTCAAAGTAGACCTCACACATGGTTCCAGCAAGATGGTACAACTACTCATACTGCAAGCAAAACAATGCAGTTGCTACGGCAGTGCTTTGGAGAAAGAATAATCTCTCACTATGGCAATGTCATCTGGCCTTCACATCTCCCAGACTTCACTAGCCCGGATTTTTTCTTGTGGGGATACCTGAAACAGAGGGTTTATGTCAACAAACTGGAGACCCTGGTGCAACTGAAAGAGAACAACAATAGAGAAATCAGAGAAGTAGGATCTGAAATTCTTGAGGGTGTTATGGTGCAAGTTTTGGAAAGAGTACAGGTGTGTGAAACCGAAAACGGCTGCCATTTAAGTGATGTCATTTTCCATATGTAATGTTGTGGTATTTCAAAATTTGACTTGTGCATATTAATTTCCATTATGCCTTTTATATTGTATCAAAATATCATGCATTTATTTGTAAAGGTAAGGAAGTTATTAAAAATTGAAACCCATCAGTGACTTTTGGGATGTGCTGTATATTTATAAAATATATGCTGATAGTTTTATGTAGAATGTAGGACAATAAAAACAAGATTTGATTAGCCTGCTAATTACATCAGAATAATTATGCAGTAGGAAATATATAAAAAAATCTATGGTGGATTGTGTCAGTGGCATGAGATTTGTTGTTTCACAAGCCTCGATTCTAACGTCTGTATTGTATTTCATTGGCAATTTTTATGTTCTGATTTCAAACCCAGTCCTGTTTGACTTTGGTTTTCACCCCTCTAGTTTCAGTAATATAACTACCAGTCAAGTTCTGAAGTCAATTAAATTCTAAGTTGTAGTCCTGTTGTTGTACTTGAGGTCATTATTTATTTAATGCATTATTTATTACTTGTGGGAGATATCCAAGAACAGGAAACATCCCAGCACCATTAAAGCGTTAAGAACAAAGTAATCAATTCAGTATTTGATGTACTTTCATTAGTTAGAATGCTTTATTAGTTTGGTCAAATCTGAACTTGATTATATGAATGTTAGCATTTCAGCTAATTTAGTAGATATTTTAGAATAGTGAGTTTGTACAATAACAACTCTAATGAAATACAGAAAATAAATCATTCACGAATGCAATGTTTTATGGTTTAGTCAGAGAAGGAATGGCAGCATGCATGACCTTTTTTGTTGGATTTCCATGACTGCAGTGGATAAAATGGGAAAAGAAATCATGCCTCAGGGGTTACTACTGTAGGAAGCAGTGCACCAAGATATCAATTTATCTAGCAAGAGATCTGCTTTGAATAAAAATAATAATAATAATGAAATTATTGTATACAGTGCTCAGGTGCACCACAACTTGTCAGAAAGTGCATATAAAGTACATACAGTAATGTAGAAATGTCTGGAAAGCGAACAATGTATGAGTCAGATACATGCTTGTGTGTGTATGGAGGGGAGAAAATCAAGTGTAGTGTTGGCGAATCTCTGGAAGCATGGAAGTTTTGAAGAATGCAGTGCTCTGACAACTAACAACTGATGCTGGCAGTTTGTTCCATGCTTCAGCAACTCTCAGCGTGAAAAAATGTTTCCTGAAGTCATGGGAGCTGTGCTGTTTTCTTACTTTGTAAATATGTCCACAGGTGTTAGATGGGTGGAGTTTGAAAAGGTGCTCAGAGTTATTGTTTGTACGATGGTTGATAATTTTATGGGTGTCTGCCCATAGAATACTTACAGAAAGTGGAATCTGCTAAAGTATGGAACTTTAAAAGGCTAAGTAAAGATCTATATAGTTAGGAGAAAAAAAACATTGGTCAATGACATGCTTTTCTGATAAGGTCGGGAATCATACCTAGTGTTTTCCCCTGTACTTACTGAAAATTTTTTTCTATTTTTTCACATAAATCATTTACTGATATCACTTTTAATATATTTCTGGTTAACTTTCTAATGCATTGTATTAAATATGTTAACTTTAATTTACTAAATTATTATTTATAATTTGATAGGCAAACTTGTAAATCCCAATCATTGTAATTGAATACTTAATAAATGGTAGTGTCCTAAGCTGGAGCTCTCTTCCAAATCAGTCTTAACATGAAAAATAAATGAATGAAGAGATGATAATGATGAAACTTAAAATAAAGATAAAATAGGATATCAAATTTTCAGCAGTTGATATTGGTCAAGTAAAGTAACAGGAAGGGGTAATGGCCCCATTAATTTTAAATCATGCATCATTATTTGTATTCTATGTTGGCATGGGCAGAACAAATTATCATCGTTTGTGTAAGTTCTTAGTTTTACAGTGCTTGTAGATGTGCCTTGTCCTTTTTTCATTTTGGCATGATTTCTGCAGCTAGCAACTACATTAGAGTGCATTTTACCATAGCACCAACATTAGAGGAGTTGTCTTGTCCTTCATAAGACACTGAATCTTCTTCATACCATGGTATACCACAGTGTCTTCATTGGCATAGTTTTTATAGCTGAATGCCCTTCCTAATTCCAGTTACTTTACCATGTATTGAGGGCTTTTTGTCATGGCACCATCACTAGTGTAGTAACAATGTTGCTCACAACATTAAGACCTTCCTTGACTGAGTGGGGCTACACTAGAGAGAAAGACAGTTATATGCTTGGTGATGAAGGGTTAGAGTAAGATGGAAGGGGATGGAGCAAGTTTCTTTGGCTGATCTCATACAAAAGTGGATGGCAGTACTCAGTGTGGAGTTGGAGAGAGAGACAAGTCTGTGGTGACAAGGGAAACTGGGTAGAAGCCTCAAGATTGTATGGAGAGAGTGAAGGTTGGTTGACAAAGGTGGAGGGTAGTGAATATACTGAATAATGAACAAGGTGAGTGGAGTCAATGATAAGATAGGGGCGAATAAATGAAGAGATTGGGAAAGGTATAGGGGTGAATGTAGTGAATGATGGAGGGGCAATCAATGATACATGAATTGAAGAAGGTCAGGAGGAGTGGAAGTTAGTGTGTAGGAATGTGAACAACAGCAGGATAATAATACACCAGACAGGAGAAGGATGAAAGGAAGAAATGTGAGTAGGAGAAGGTTGCATGAGCGCAAGTGGAGAAAAAGTCAGGTTGTGAGGAGAATGAGAAATGTATGGTGATGAAAATTTTAAATAAGTAACTTCATAAGTTAGAAAAACTATAGCTTAGTACAACAACACACTTTGAAAAAGATACTAGCTTTTCACCATCCTCCATTTTCACTTATATTAGAATATAAAGTAGAAGTGTAAAGTAAGCCATTGTTTTAATTTACTTCTGTTTTCACCCCTTTATTTCCAATTTGCATTGTACTGACTTCTTAAAGCAATTTTAACAATTATCAATTCATGCTTTTAGAAATAAGTTCTGTTAATCCTATATACATATGTATATATTTTTTTGTCATTTACAATAGAATCAATGCAACCAGTATCTGAACAAAGTAAACAAAATAATTTTTAAAAAATTTATGGTAAATTTATTGGAATTGAGCAAGATTAAAGTTTGTGCTAATATACTTAATGTGGCAAACCAAGAAATTTTAATTAATCAAATTTGCATCCATAGCATTGAGAACAAATCATTGTTTTAATGACTAACTTTGGTCATGCAAGGCAGGGCAGGTAACAGCAGGATTTAATTAAAATTAATTAAAGTAGTATGATGACAACTCTGAATATTTTTTTTTATCTATAGTGTGCTTTTCTATATGTTAATATATCTTTTAATTTTCATTGAAGTAGGGTGTCTGAAACCTTTGGGTAAGGAGTGCTACTACTGGTGCACTAGTAAACAGCATCTGTAATGGGATTAGCTGTTGCAAGCAAAGTAGACTAAGTTTTTATCAAGGCTAGGAAGAAACTAAATTTGGTAGTCAGAATTGCTTCCTCTGGCCTGTAAACAATGGCACAAGACTGGAAGCCAAAAGTTGAGCTGGGACAGTTCTTTTATTCTTTTGTTTCATTCTTTTGACTGCAGCCATGCTGGAGCACCACCTTAAAGGAAATTGACCTCAGGACTTATTCATTGTAAGCCTAGTACTTATCTGATTGGTTTCTTTTGTTAAACTGTTAAGTTACTGGGACATAAACACACCAGCATCAGTTGTTAAGTGATGGCAGAGAGAAAGACAAACTCAATATTATGTATATCATCATTGTTTAACGGCCATTTTCCATGCTGGCATGGGTTAGATGGTTTGACTGAGGTCTGGGGAGCCAGTGGCTGCACCAGGCTCCAATCTGATCTGGCAATGTTTCTACAGTTGGATGCCCTTCCTAACGCCAACCACTCTGAGAGTGTAGTGGGTGCTTTTTACGTGCCACCAGCACAGGAACCAGTCAGGGTACTGGCAACTGTCACAATAGGTTGGTGCTTTCTATGTGCCACCGGCACAGGAGCCAGTCAGGCAGACCTGGCACCAACCACATTCAGATGGTGCATTATACTCAAGGGCTCTGACCCCAGCTACGATATTGGTTTTACTTGACTCAACAGGTCTTTTCAAGCATATCATATTGTCTGACACATCAGGGGTACTCTTAACAGGGCCGGATATGCGTAGCTGCAATCTCACTTTAGATGCCAAGTCTTCTCAATCACAGCATATCTCCAAAAGTCCTAGTCTCCTGTCATTGTCTCTGTGAGGCCCAATGTTTGAAGGTCATGCTTCACCACCTCATTCCATGTCTTCCTGGGTCTACCTCTTCCACAGGTTCCTTCCACAGTTAGGGAGTGGCACTTCCTCACACAGCTGTCTTCATTCATACATAACACATGGCCATACTAGCAGAGTCGCCTTTCTTGCACACCACATTTGATGCTTCTTACGCCTAGCTTTTCTCTCAGGGTGCTTACACTCTGGCGCTTACACACTGACATTATACACCCAAAAGATCATACTAGTTTCATTTCTTTCAAGCCTACACATGTCCTCAACATTCATGGCCCATATTTCACTGCTGGACTGAACCCGGAACCATGTGGTTGGGAAGCAAGCTTCTTACCATACAACCATGCCTGCGCCTATTGTCGTTGAAGTGAGATGGTACCTATCTCAAAAGCTTTTGAGCAGGAAACTTAATTAGGACTTGCTATTCTCTTGCTCTATTACACTGAAAAGGCTATTAGAGGGGAATGGAGATGGATGTGGGTGGGGGAATGCACTGAGTTGGTTGGAATACATTGAGACAATGCGTAGTGAGCAAGGCGAGCCCATTAAGGTGGGATACATAAAGTTTTACTTTTTACAGTCATAAGAATGTGGCCATGCTAGGGCACTGCCTTGATAAATTGCAGTGGAAGGAATTGGCCCCAATTCCTTTGAAGCCTTGTACATTTTGTATTGGTCTCTCTTGCTGAACTGCTCAACATCAGTTGTCAAATGATGCTGAGGGACAAATACAAACATAAAGACTTTTACATGCACATTCACACAATACACATGACAGGTTTCTTTCAGTTTCCATCTACCAAATCCGCTGTCAAGGCTTTGGTCAGCCCAAAGCTATTCTGAAAGATACTTGCCCAAGGTGCTTTGTACTGGGACTGAACTCGGAACCATGTGATTCAGAAGCCAACTTCCCACCACACAGCCACACTTGTGCCTAAATTAAGCTTTTGTGCTTTAGATCTTGGGAATAAATACTAATTATTGAATGGCTCTTCTTGATGGTGGAATAAATATTAAACTTAGATATTTTCATTGTTGGTGAACCTGAAATGCTGTTGAAATTTTGAGAAAACAGACATCATAGTAGATATTGAAATCACAATTGTTGCTACCTTTGAATATATGGGTAATTTTTGTTCAGCTTATTTTGTTTAAAAACCTTTTTAAAGGCCAGCCTTGGAAATACAGAAACTCTAATTTTAAAATTACACTTTATAGTATTTTATCTTTTACTTGTTTCAGTCATTAAAATATGGCCATGCTGGGGCATCACCTTGAAGAATTTTAGTTGGATTAATTGATCTCAGAACTTTTTTTTCTTAAACCTGTTACTTATTCTATCAATCTCTTTTGCTGAACTGCTAAGTTATGGGTACATAAACACACCAACACTTGTCAAGCAGTGGTGGGGGACAAACATGGACAGGCGCACACACACACACACACACACAATTTTCTTTCAGTTTCTATGTACCAAATCCACTCACAAGTCTTTAGCTGGATTGAGGCTATAGTAGAAGACACTTGCCCAAGGTGCTACACAGTGGGAATGAACTCAGAATCATGCAGTTAGAAAGTTTTTAGGTCTTAAACTATAGCAGTTTTATTTATTGCTTTTTTGTAATATAACCAATGCTACCAAAACATGAATCAAGTACTTGTATTTGCAACAAAATGAAATTAGTGTAGTATTGTTGAGGCTACCTTAAGGGAATTATTTAAATAATTGAGGATTGCAGAATCCAACAAATATTTCTGCTTGCGTTAGCAAAGGAAAAAGTAAGCCCTGTGGCTACTCCAGTTAAACATAATTTCATCTTTCCCATTTTATGAAAAATATATCAGGAAGATTTTTATCCTTTCTTTGTTTATAATGCTACAAGTTTTACATTATGTTGGTGCCTGGATAATTTCTTTGTATTAGTATAGCATTGTCCAAATTTTGCTTCTGGATTTTATTGACTATGGTATTATATCATTTAGATTTTAGGGGAGAAATTGGTGACTTGGCTTATTCATTTGTACTGGCAGAAACACCACCCTCTGGGCAGTTTTATAGAGATAGAGATAGAGAGAGAGAGAGATAGAGATAGAGAGATAGAGAGAGAGAGTTTTAATGGAAAAGAACTAATTTAAAGAGAGGAAGAAAGTAAATGTAACAATGAGGATAAGACAGAATAAGAGAAGAGCAGACTTATAAGAATAGAGGTGGTGAGAGACTAAAAAAAAAAAAGAGGCAATAAACAAAAAGAAAATCTTTGTATTCAGGTATTTTTAGTGAAAAAAATTGAATAGATGTAGTTGAGAAAGAGATGCAATTGCAAGGGAAAAAAATGAGAATAAGAACGAGGAGCCAAAGTTAAGAGAAATAGAAATGGTAAAAAAGAAAAGGAATGGAAAGAAAGAGTGAAGAGAGTAAGATGTTAAAAGAAAATATATCTCACTGTAAAGTTTTCTGTTACTGTGAATTAAAGTTGAATCATGCTGAAATTTTCAAGAATAAAAGTATGTTGAAAACCACTGTTTGATTAAAAAGAAGTGCTCATCATCACCATCATATGTCTGTTTTCTATGCTGGCATGGGTTGGACAGTTTGACTGAAAACTGGTAAGCCAGGGAGCTGCACCAGGTTCCAATCTGATTTGGCATGGTTTCTATGGCTGGATGCCCATCCTAATGCCAACCACTCTAGAAGTCAAGTGGATGCTTTATAAGAATTTTCTAGAGTTTTGTCTCCAACAATTGGTTTATTCTAGTAAAAGTTATATACTCCAAACTAATTAATAAGCAGATTTCTACATTATTGTAGATTTACTTTATATAGCAGTAAGTGAACTATAATATTATATGTTACAGGCTGCCAATGGTTTAATTGGTGCGGTTTTGATAGTGAGAGCAAGAAGAAAGTTTCTGTAAAAACAATGATTTTAGGAACTCACTTTTGCCACATAGTCAATTACCAATGCCACAAGTCCCATAAATTTCAAGTGATTGGCACTTCATTATACAGCTATCCTCATCCATATGTATCACATGACCAAACTAGTGCAGTCTTCTCTCTTGCATGCTACATCTGATTCCTCTTGTGCCTAATTTTTCTCTCTAAATATATGCACGTAGTCGATTAACTATACACACTGATCTTGCACATGAGCATACTAGCTTCATTCTTTTCTAATCTTCACATGTTCTCTGCATTCAGGGCCCAAGTCTGACTACCATGTAGTATTGCTGTTCACACACAAACGTTATATAATCTGCCTAATTTTTATGAAAGAACAAGAGAGAGAGAAATTTATTGCCAACAGAGGTAGTAGCTTTCTGAACTTCTTCCAACCTATTCTTATTCCCTCAACAATACTTTCAGAACATCGTCCTCCACTGCTAATTAGGTTTTCTAAATCACAGAAACTCTTTAAAGAGCCTCCATGGCATTTGAGAAAATCTTCCCCATATCTCCTTAGTGTTTATTGTTCCTGTGCTTCTTCCACATACAAAGAATACATTTTCTGTTAACCTACCTGTGATTCCACTGCATGTCTTGTGTGTCCGTAGCTTGCACAGTGAATTCTATAGATTGTATAGAATTCCCTCTTATATTTTTCCTACATATTGAGAACTCTCTTCTATTTGATTGGGAGAGAGTTTCTGTTTTCTTTCTTAGTAGAACTTAATTCTTTGCTAAGAAGACCCTCTGTGTCTCAAACATTCTCCATGTTTAACAGACTGTCATAACTGTAAAAAAACATTGTAAAATATTGGCAAATCTACTTTCTGCTTCTCCATTTTCTATATAACCCTATATATTTAGCATTCAAACCGGCCATATCCGGCCAGAATATTTAACCTGTTTTATATTGAAACTGACCAGAGCTTGCCTCTTACCTCAGCCCTACCATGTCATTCTAAAACTAAAAAACCCACATCACTGCAATTTCTAAACTACAAGATAATACATGATTAATTCAAAACAATATAAATAAACAAACATCACATTTGAGAGAATAATCTGAACACTAAAGGGTTAAAGCTGTTGCCTAGCTTTTCTTCTGGGTACTTGATACAATTCTCAGCTGCTACCATATTTCCAGTTTTTTCCAGGATGTCTTTTAGCTTTTATAGCTTCATCTACTTCACTGTTCTACCACTTCACTTGCAGTCTGGCCAGAACTTTACACCAATCATAGAATCGGTCTGTAGCTCAGAGTAAGTTCTCCCAAAGGAATTTCTAATTGTCCGCTATGCTATTCAAATCTAGTGCCTCAACAAATTTCTAACCATTAGCTGTGTCTTTGAGCTTTCGTTTTCAGATTTATATATACAGAGGACAAAGTAAATAGCAATTGTTTGTTTTCATGTTTGGATCTGATTTGGTTGGTTGTCACTGTAGCTACTTTCCTTATTATATTGAGTTTTATACCTGCTACAATATTGTTATTGATATTGTTGATACTATTTTCACTGCTGATGTTTTCCATCTTTACTATGCATATTTTGATCTGTTTTTTATTGATATCATTTGTCATTAGTTTTGATAATGCTTTTAATGTTCTGTTTTGTTGTTGAACTGCAGTGACACTTCTTTTTTTATTTTCTTTACTCATCTCTCTCGGTTTGGATCTAAAAATCATTATTTTAACTTTTCTTTTCACATGGGTCTGACAGAATCTGTTCATGTAGATTCTCTGATTGGCTGCCTTTTCTGTCATTGACCTTCATTTGTTTTCAAGCAAGGTAAATGTTTCCCATGACTAGACATGTTTACACAGAAGATTGGAAACAAAGAACATTGTGTGAATGACAGTGACTCTTGTTTACAACTGTCATGTGACATAAAGACAAGGACACACACATATACAGTAGACTTCTCCTGTTTCCATTTACCAACACAAAGCCCTGGTTGTGATGGGGTCACAGAAACAACTGTTCAAGGTGCCACACAATACGATTGAACCTGAAACCACATTGTTTGGAAGCAAGCTTCTTAGAACAAAACCATATATATATACATAAAATGTGACCTCGTGTGTACTGTTTGTGATTTTTTTTCCTGTCTTCCCTTCTATGGATCTTTCCTTCTCCTATGTCTCCGACGAAGAGCTCCGCTTGAAATGTTAAACCCTCCTTCTTTCCTGAGCGTCCAATAATACTATATTTGTTCCACGTCCTCGCGTTGTTGTGTTTTTTGTGCTTTCTTGTTTGGATTAACTATATATATATATATATATATATATATATAATATATATATATATATATAAATAGATGAGTGTATTTTACCTTGTTAACAATTAACATGGATAAATGAATGAATAGTTACCAGGGCAGCAAAAATCTCACAAGTAAAGATGTTGTAACTCCTTGTTTATAATAGATCTTCTGGCTGCCAACACAACATTAATTTCTTCTCGGGTGAGACCAGCTTTGTTATGAGCAAGCCAAAGTGCCTTATTAAGTACTATTGGATTAATAGACGAATAAAAATTGGAAATATCAAACTGGATAAACTTCGTACTCACCTTACTGTTAATAGACCTGCGTTAACTCCATTTTTTATTCCTATATATATATATATATATATATATATATATATAATTATCTCTCTCTCTCTTTATACGTACATACATTGTTTACTTACCATACTGTAGTATTTTCCTTTTTTTTTTAGTCAGCAACTAATAATTATTTAAATGATAGATTTTGAATATTCTAGTATGGAATATGTAACAAATGTTAAATGCATTATATCTCACTGAGTTTATATATCTTAAGAATCATTTTTTACACCTGCTGTCCATGCTATCATGGTTTGATCAGTTAGACAGGAACCAAAAGTTTGGAGGACCATATCTTGCTCCAGTGTCTCAGTTTTGGCACAGTTTCTATATGCCAACCACTTTATAGAATATACCAAGATTTTTTTTTATTGAAGTTGCCTTGTAACTCACAAGACTAAAGAGCCTCCTTGCTTGAAAAGGAGAATGATGTGAAGAAGTACTTTATGTGAAGTGCATAATGGTGGGAGTAGGGACCGGTTTGTTGTGGGGGAGTTCCGTGGCTACTTGGGATTCTACATGGGTAGGTTGGTTTGGTTGCAGTGGTGTCACAGAGAGAGGTAAATATGTTGGTCATTAGATGTCAGAACATATCCACATGGTAACATATATAAAATGGTGACTGGAAGAGAGCATAAATGATAGGAGAATCAGCAGGAGTCGGTAAGGTTGCAAGCATGTTAGAGTGAGAGATTACTATAAACATGGTATGGAGGTGGTCAGGTGTATACAAGAGGTGAATGTCGTGAATGGTGAACATGGATGATTGATAGTAAATAAGAGTAGAAGGATGGCAAGAATGGACAGATGTTAAATGAAAGTAGCTCAAGGAGGAAGGTGTGGTGATTGGTAATATAGAAATTATGATGTGAAATGGTGATATGAAATGATTTTTTTGTAAAAGGTTTTGCTTCCATTGCAGCAGCAGAATGATATGGAAGATAGAAGAATATTGGCAGGATTGAGTGATAGGAAGATGAAGAGGTGGTGGTGGTATTTAAAGATTGCAAGAGATTGGGGAAGAGTGGGAGACAGATAAAACAGGTTTATGTGGATGATGGTAAAGATAAGTGGGGTGATGTTGGTTAGAATGAGAGGGTATGTCTATAAGAAGTGGGACCCAGTTGGCTGAGTGGGGAAGGGGAGGAGAAACAAGCTTCTACAGTTCAGCAGAGTAGAATTGAACCGGGAATCTTGTGATAGCAATACAAACATTTTAACCATATTAACCAATTGGCCAACATCAATTTCTTTACAAGTGAACGCTTTTACATTTCTTTTCTGAAATAATAATAAGTACTTTTCTATTCGATGCAAAATGTATTTGTTAAGTTAGCATGTTAGTTCACTCAATAAAAAATTCCCTATAATGGTTTCAATGCCAATTTCTCATATTTCCAGTGATTATCACATTTCTGTAACGGGGCATAATTTATTTGATTAGATATTGGTTGGAACACTTAGGTATTTGTGCTTATTGTTAAGTTAGTTGGCAATTATATTCCTTAAAAGATGTGTTTGCTATACGAGTCAATAACTTACGTCAGTAGTAGTTCATTACATGGTTCCCAGCTGACATGTATTCAACCATTTATTTTGATGTTCGTAGATATTTGATGAATGAATGAAGGAGAAGGCAACAAAAACTAATTGCTTTCAAATCTATTGAACATTATGTTCATCCTTTATAATTAACCTCAGATTTATCTACTACTTTGATTTAAATAAATATGCAGCTGTGTTTTGACTTTCTTTCTGAATAAACTAACTAATGAGTTTGGCACTGAATCTTCTCATAGACAAGAAACTAAACTTTTAGTACAATGAAACTATCTTTTCTGAACATTACTGACATTCACTCGAGAGTAAAGCTATCAATTGAAATCAGTAGGGAAGATAAATAATTTTCTGTCAGAGAATCAAATTATTACTGAGTGAATGAAAAGATGCAAACTGCTAATAAATACTGACTCATTGTTTAGTTTTCTTCTGATTTGGGCTTTGGTGACTGATAAGTTTTAAGTTAATAATAATAATAATATAGCATTATATCTCCGAGAATGTTTTATCTCGCAATCAATGAATGCAGTATATTTATGTATTCAAGAAATATGTCTAAATGGAACTTAAATGTGTTGGAATGTTATTATTACATATGAAAATAATCAAAGATTGTTATTTCTTTGTAGTCAAATTTGTGCAGGAAAGCTTCTCTTCAGAGATATTTTTGTTTCGTTTTCTTTATAGATAAGAAATATGAAGGAATCATTGTGTATTCTATGATGCAGCATATTTTCATCTGTTAAGATATTTCTTTTGTGCTGTCATAGTAAACTGAAAAAAAAAAATTATTTGTACTCCACTTTTGTTAATATCTTATATATGTTTGTGTGCATATACATGCATGCACATGTATATATATGTATGTGTGTCCGTATATATGTGTATATATCCATGCTTAGGTATTTGCACACACACACACCAGCATACATACATGCCTATACATATACACTTATATAAACACACATTCTGATGTCATTTATCTTCAACAGATTCAATTTATTCATTGCTATTTCAAAGCATTGAATTTGGAGATAAAAGATTGCCACACAAAATCCTTCTATAATATTTATTATGATCCAACATACATTTTTCCTCTGATCCTAATTAGTAAATTTTATATTTTTAGACATGTTGAACATCATCACAATGCATTTTTCTTTTTGGTTTTGCTGTCATATCAATCATTAATATTGAATTGTGGTTTTAGACAAAGCAAGTCTGTCTTTTTATTTTAGTCTTTCTATTTGAAACCATAATTTTGTGTGAAATTGTATACCAAGCTATATGATATTATATGCAATGTTACAAAATTCATTTTCTTTTTTCTGAAAAGTAAGCTTTCTTTTATAGCAAGTATATAAAAAGATATTCCACATTGCTATAAAGATAACCATATCAGCTCAGTTATAAAAATTTATATCATAGAATTACATGTATGAATATCTTGCTTCTATAGGTGTTTTAAATTGCAAAGAAAATGTGCATATAAAGAATGCAAAACTTTTACTCTGAGAAGGTAAAAAGATAATGATATAGAAGTCTTATTAGGAGATTTTAATGATCTCCTTTGAAAGAGATCTAAGTTTTTAACCTAGTAGAAATTAAATTATAAAGCAATGATTTAAAACTTTAGATATTTCAGCTTATTTCATCCGTTTATATTTATACATGTAAAAGCAGTATCAAAAGAAACTGGTATGCTGCATAGGGAAATATTGTAGTTATTGGATTAAAGGTAGAATTACTTTGAGTTCATATGCAATGTGAAGGGAAGTGTTTTACATTGTAAGCAAAGCCCTTCTGGGAAAGAGAAGTTTCTGCATACATTTTCTAAATGTGGGACAAGAATCTGGTGCATCGGCAACTTTATGGTAATGGAATGTCTCAGAGAAACAATGCAGTTAACAATGGAAATGAAGGTAGCATTGAAATTGGAAGAAACAAAAATGCTATGTGGTGGTTGATTTGACTTTGTTGCTTGTTCAAGGCATCTGATATTATGGTGTCCAGTGTTTTTATTGAAACATCTTAGAGAAACAGGTGTTGATGTGTAGTAAGAAGATTACCTCCCGACCACATGGTTCTGGGTTGAGTTCCACTGTGTGGAACCTTAGGCAAGTGTCTTCTACTATAGCCCCAGGCTGACCAAAACTTTGTGAGTGGATTTGGTAGATGGAAACTGAAAAAAAGCTTGTTGTGTATGTGTGTCTGTTTGTCGCCTATTGCTTGACAACTGGTGTTGGTGTGTTTATGTCCCTGTAACTTAGTGGTTCAGCAAAACTGACTGATAGAATAAGTATTGGGTTTAAAAGAAAAATATGTACTGGGATAGATTAATTCAACTAAAAACTCTTCAGGGTGATGCCCCAGCATGGCCATAGTCTAATGACTGAAACAAGTAAAAGATAAACACTGAAAGCTAGGTAATGAACATGGTAGTGAAATAATAAACAAAAATATTGAGTGGTTAATTTAATTTTAGATGTTATGAGCAAGCAACAGTGTTTTATATTTAAACCTAAACAAATTTTCATTTGATTTATTATGATATCTACATTCCCTTCAACAAACTTCATATTGTCTTTAGCATAGGACAGTATACCTATACAGATATAAAACACAGGATGTGTGTCTGTCTGTGTGTTTGACATGTCATTTTTTAAAGCATTTTCACAGTGTTAATGCCTGTAACTTGAGTGTCCAGTTGCTTTCCTCCAAATTTGCAACAGACATTAATCGGGCTCCTCGAATGGCTGTTGACTCAAAATATTGACACTTGACGCTGCTTATGCATTATAAGTAGTGTATAATATTTCATGGAAACCTTTTTGTCCAGTTTAGCAGAGGAAATGAGGAGAACATTAAAATTTTTGTCGGTGCCCTGTTGATGCTTCATGTTAGCATCCCGTGTACCACTGGGCTATGTGCATGCGTGTGTGGCTGGATGAAGGCACAACAAACCCATTCATCCATTCTTCAGAGGTGTCCTGTTGATGTTTCACGTTTCCAATCCTGTGCAACGCAGCATGGCCCAGCAGCATGTCTGCTTTCTATGTCATCCATGTCTGAACTATATAATACAAAATGTTCATACAAAAAATCAAACTGCTGTTGTGATTCACAGCCATTTGAGTTTGATCGCTTGACCACTTCCAGAAGCTATATTTGCTACCTGCAATTAGTTCCCCCCACCTGTGTTCCCTCCCCTGTTTAGTCGCATTAACAATGATTTGAGTGAAATTGGATGCATTTTTTTTTAAAGCTCTCTTGTGTATAAATTTTGAATTTTGTTTATAATTTTATTTTCATTCCTGTTGGACCCCTCTTATTTGTCCATGACAGCTTTTTTCAATTTGGCAACAACCATTTTCTTTACCTCCATTCCCATGACAAAGCAATTGTTTAGCTGAGCTTAAAGAACATATTCAGTTAGAAGTGCAGGACCTAACTCCTGAAATGCTTTAAAATGTGTTTCACAACACTGGGGAGAGATTTGAAGTATGCAGGGATACAGACATGTTGAAAATTTTCAATAAAGGTTTGATGTAAGATTTATAAATCTATTTGTTTTGATAATAAACATAAAATTCTGTCAGTTCTTTAAAAAATTTGCTCACTTTCATTGAAACAAATTAATTCTGGAACACCTTATATGGTGTGGCATTGTTGCATTGCTCAAGCAAATATTAAAATCAAAGGTCTTCCCGCCGTAAACATACCATCTTTTTGTTAAGCATATTGTATCGAGTATATTATCCAAAATGTGTCTCTCCTCTATAGGCATGGCTCTGTGGTTGAGAAGCTTGCTTTCCAACCATGTCAGCTTAGGTTCAGTCCCACTGTGCAGCACTTTGGGCAATTCTCTTTCATTACAGCTCTGTGCCAACCAAAGCAATGTGTATTATATAATTGCCATTACTGTATTGATATATAAAATAACAGATACAACTCACCTATTATTGTCATATAATAAACAAACACAAGTTCGCGTATGAAATTGCTCTTTTTTTCTACACACACATACAGGAGGAGTAAATCTCTCTCTCTCTCTCTCTCTCTCTCTCTATATATATATATATATATATATATATATATATATATATATATATAATAACACTTCGAATGTGACTGATCAATGACGGGTTATACTGCTAGTATATAAATAAAATGATGTGTTACAACATTTCTGAAATATTGAATATTTACTACAAATGATTCTTTAGATATCATCTGATACTTGTATAAACCAGATTTCTTAATCTGCAGGTTGCTCTCAAGTTTTCACTTGGCTACCTCCATATCATTAGTCTCCTTAAGCAGTGCTGATTAGTTTATGCAACAGCAATCTATATCTCTTTGTGAGATTGGCAAAGCAGTAACTACTGTATCTAATGCTTATCTGTTGAAGCATCTGATGGAACCTTGTCAATGAATTAAGTTCATGAGTAGAAAAAAAAATGTTATCCAGCTCATTTTTGCTTTAGTTTTAGTTTCATGCATAAATCTACTTGCATTACTATTGTTATTTTTAATATTCAACGTAACCATTTTTATATTGTCATATACTTGAAACACTTGCAGTGAAATTACGCTTTTGTTTCTATGGAGATTTCTGTATGCGTAACATGTGATTCACATGACATAAAACATTGAACAGTTGCACAAGTTCAATCCCTGGGGTTTAAACTTGATTTATGAAAGTAATGTAGCAATTTTCCTTCCATATTTTTCAAATTTTTTTCTCATTCTGCTTTCCTATTATTCTCTTTTAGCTCTTCCTTGTCTTATAGTGTTTTAATCATATACTTTGAGGAATAGCACTTCTCAAAAAATTATGTTATAAATTCTTTGGAAGAATTGTTACTTCAAAAATATTTAGCTATGAAAACCTTTTCAGTTTTGGTACTTTGAAATACAATGTGGCTGTATTAGTAACTTAGTCAAACATAAAGGCTTACACTAAACACAACACTTACAACAGTATCTTGTAACTGACATTCTGCTGGTTGTGACAGGGCTGGTTTTTGCCAGATGAGTGGACTGGAGCAATGTGAAATAGTTTCTTGCTCAGGGACACAATGCACAGGCAGGAATCGAACTCACAACCTTAGGATTGTGAGCTGAATACCCTAACCACTAAACCACGTGCTTTCACTACAATGTTATAGAATAACATAGACAACTCTTATTTTCATTGATTTTCAAGTTGATCTGCTTTATAGGATACTAGCAGTATCGCCCGGCGTTGCTCAGGTTTGTAAGGGAAATAACTATAAAGCATTTTTAGAGAGTTATAGCCAAAAAATAGCCAAAAAATGGGAAAAAAATGATGGTAAATTTTTTTTTTTGAGAGTAATAAAAGGTTGAGTTGCGTCCCCTAGACAGTCTGTGGTTTGTTTTTTTTTATTCTCGACCCCATGTCGAATTTATCGATTTTTTTCAGAACTGGGGGAACTTTTCAAAATTTTCGCTGCGTTAGTTTTGAATTATGACATTGGGCTATGTGTGTGTCAAGTTTCATCAGAATCGGTCTGTGGTTTGTTTTTTTTTATTCTCGACCCCATGTCGAATTTATCGATTTTTTTCAGAACTGGGGGAACTTTTCAAAATTTTCGCTGCGTTAGTTTTGAATTATGACATTGGGCTATGTGTGTGTCAAGTTTCATCAGAATCGGTTGAAAGCCGTGGTCAGGGTGAGGGTACGAGAAAACAGACACACAGAAACACACACAGACAAACTGCCGTTTATATAGAGAGAGATTTCTGTTGATTTTTTTTGTGTGTGGTTATATCACAGTTTTGGCAGTGATCTAGAGTTTAATGATGTGAAATATAATACATTTCCACTTTCAAATCCTGCCAAAGTTGACTTTACATTCATTATTCTAAAACCTATACAGTAAGTAACAACACTACATTGGGGATTAAAGTTGCTATTTAAGTGACTTCTACACTTCTCAGCCATAATAGTTTGAGGAGCCATTCTCACAGAGAAAGCCTACATATTTACTGCTTGTTATGTGCTAACTCCACACAGCACATCCTAACTAAATCCCCAAAGCTATGTTTTTAACTTCATTAGGTTCACTTATCATCACTTTTAACATTTCAAAAATGATGCAGACTGTCACTGATCAGTAGGTTCCCTCTCATAAGAAATTTGGTGAAAAGTGTGTCTGGCACATGAGCCTCATCTTGGGGCACCAGCTGTTTTTTGTATCAATGGCTTCCTGTCAGATTGTTCCATCACAGTGTGTGCTGATGGAGCTCATTCTGACCCACACTCTGTCAATACTGGTGTGCCCCCATGTTTAGTTTTATCTCCTGCTTTCTTTGTAGTTTACTTGCAACCATTACCATGTAGATATCTACTTCATTACTCCTTAACCTTCTGCCCTCAAGCTTCCTATATAAACATCTTGAAAACACCAAGGTACATACACATACTATAAAAAAACAAAAACAACTTTGAACATGGATAGCATGGTGCCAGAACAAGTGATAGGCCTCACCATCACTGAGGATTTCTTGTTTAGATATATACATTCTGTGTATAGCAAAGACCGCATCACAAAAATTGGCCAGAGAAAACTCAAATCCCCAACAACTGTTAATCTCTCTATATATAAACGGCAGTTTGTCTGTCTGTGTGTCTGTCAGGTTGTACCCTCACCCTGACCACGGCTTTCAACCAATTCTGATGAAACTTGACACACACGTAGCCCAATGTCATAATTCAAAACTAACGCAGCGAAAATTTTGAAAAGTTCCCCCAGTTCTGAAAAAAAATTGATAAATTCAACATGGGTCGAGAATCTAAGCTTTTTATATGCAACACATTTTCTACAGACTGTCTAGGGGACGCAACTCGACATTTTTAACTCTCGGAACACGTGGGGTAATTATCCCAAAATGTATAAAAATGTACAAAAACGGCAAAAAAGTGGGCAGCAATGTGAGTGACAACAACGAAAAAGTCTTAAGTGACCAAACTGAACAAACAAATGGAAAAGGTTTTTAGATGCACACGACAAAAGCGGTTTATAATAAACCAAGAGTTTGCAAGTAGCGTCCGAGGACCCTTAGGGTACGTCAAAAATTTAAGGTAAAACGTTTGGGGTGGTAGTTATAAAGAAAGTGTAAACAAAAAAAGTATTCGAATAACTTGCGGCTGCAGCAGCTATTAACAGAAGTGGCGGTGTTGGGGGTAAAGTCGCGAATGTAATTTCTTCCTGGTAGGAATTGGTTGGGTTGAATTATTGATAGCTGTTTGATAGTTATTTGGGAGTGAAGAGAAGACATTGCAACCTACACGTGCGCCTTCGTTCCCTAGAGGGAAAGGACTTGATTGGGATTAGTTGTTGCCTACTAGGGGCTCTTACATACCCGGGCAACGCCGTGTAGCACTGCTCCTACATTTAAAATGGTGATGCTCCTATATATATATATATATATATATATATATACACACACACACACACAAAATTTGGTCTTTACAAATCGTTTGTCTTTCCATCCCTGTGGTATTCTTCTGAAACATGGATATGTTATAAAAGATATTTCAAATAGCTAGAACAGTTTACCAAAAATGCCTTTGCTGCATTTTAACCATTAAATGGGGCTTTGTTAACTCCAAACACAGATGTCTTTGCATCTGCAGGCATCACTTCAATTAAATCAATGATTCTGAAAAATCAGAGGAGATGATCCAGCCATATTGTTCACATGACAGACCCCAAACACCTGTTTCATGGTGAGCTTGCAGAGGGGAGACGCAATCAGTGTAAATCTAAAAAGAGATTTAAGAATGATATAAGGACTACCATGAAGTCACTTGGAATTGATCCAAAGGCCATAGAAACCCTTGCTGTGGACTGAGCTGGATGGTGAACAAAAGTGTGTTGGAGTGAAAGCTTTAGAGGAAGCCAAGATGGCACATGCAAGACTTGGGAGATTTAAAGAAGTATGCTGTGATCAAGAAGGTGAATCTCAGTGACCTTTTTGTGTGTACAGTTGGTGACAGACCATGCCTTTCTTTTGCTGAGCTCAAATCTCATTTCTGGACCCATGAAAAACGAGCCTCCTCCAAATACTCTGCCTATATATCTGTGTACACCTTTCAAAGCCATGTATGCCATAAGGTCTGCAAATCTAACGGAGGCCTCAAGAGATATTATAAGATCCACAAAGATCAGAACTTAACTGTGGCTCTTGGTGATCCAGATCAGATATGCAATTTATGTGTGTGTCTTTTCAATACATTGTCTGGTTTAAAAAGCTACATCAGACACCATGAGGTGGTCTGATTCTGCATAAGGAGTAGACAACCGCACCCAAGAAAAGGCCACTCACCAACACATTCCCTCCTCTGGCCCATATGTATTGTTTCCTCTTTGCCTTTTCTATTGTTACTACAATGTCCTTTGTTCTTAAAAAATGACTGGTCTCATCCTTCCTCCTCAAGTGTTCCAGACTCAGATTTTCCAAACTCATTGTCATTCTTCTTTACAGCACAACACCCAATCCGTCTTCCCCCAGAACATTGGCTATCTGGAATTTCCTCTGTACCTTTGTTTTTCCTACAGGTGGTATGTGAATCTAGTGAGATTGACATGTTAAGTATATCAAAACCTCTTTACTCAAGGAGCCTGTGGAAGTGATAGGAACAGTGCCTACTTCTATATAACTCCGATTAAATATATTTACTTTCCTTTAAAAGAGTGGTATGCTATATTTTCCTTTATTGTTGCATTTCGGGATTGTCATTTTTTTTTTCTCTTTTGCCAAATAAATACATACACTATATATTTTTTCTTTACTCGTTTATTACTGTTCTTATTTTTTATTTTTAACTCCTGTCCATTGTCTGGAAATCTTTCATCACACAAAAAAGAAAAGTGTCACTGAAGAGGTCACAGATGTGTGACGAAAGATTTCCAGGCAATGAGCATGAGTTATAATAATAAAATAAAAACAGTAATAAATTAGTGAAGAAAAAAAATATAGTGGGTGTGTTTATTTGGCAAAAAAAAAAGACCATAAAACAGTATGTGTTTCAACACATGATTTCAAATCAGAAATCTTTCAAAACAAATTAATAAACATAAAAATATTTATTTATACTTAGAATACTTATACTTTTCTTTTAGTTTAATACAATTTTCATTGAGGACTCTCTTTGGGATAATTCTCAGCATCTTCTAATGTCGTCACTATTTCTGTCATTTTCCCATTTTACAATGTTCAGATGAAAGGATAGCAATAATCTCTTTTATTGAACAGAAAGTATTCTATTAACATGTCATCTGGTTCATTTGAAAAATATTCTTTTCTAATATCTATTTTGTTGATAAACATCTGAACTTTTCCAACATTTAAAAATATTTCACTGATAATGATGGTAATAATAATAATGATCATTTTTATTATTATTATTATCATTATTATTTGAACATACATTTTTTCCATACTGGCGTATTTTATTTCTATCTGCACTGTACATTTTGCTATTTATCTCCTCATTAATATGGACTATCATCTTGAGACTTAACCTCATCACTTTTTTTCCTATTTTCTGTGCTCTTTCTCTCTCAAAGACATTTCACTATCAGTACATCATAATCCTTTACCAAGCTGGAGGTCGGCCGGGGGGGGGGGGTGTCATGCTTTTATGTTATTTCGCCTTAATGATGCAGCTGCTTCTGCACTCTATATCAGCTGTGTCCAACTATTTTCTCACCTCATTCCCTGATTTTTGTGCAACTTGGCAAACTGTAAATTCAGCTCATCATACCACCTCATTTCTCTGCAACATTTTCATTCAATACTACATCATACTCCTTCATATGATTCTTTCTACAGTGAACAAAACCTTTTGATCCCAATAGAAATGACAATTCAGAGAAATTATTCTTTCAGTTTAATGTTAACTACAGTCACCAGCACAATTTCATTGAAATTAGAGCACACCACCACAGCTAGCAGCTGTCTATTGATGTCACTAAAAAAGCAGTGCATCAAATGACTAGTTCTCTGTCAGTATGTCCGAGAGTCAACTGCTCCTCTGAGTGAACAATAATGAAGTCTTGCATTTCCTTTGCTTACGTATTGCATTTTACTGATGTCCTGGGGATTTTGTTTCATATCTCTATTTTAATTAGTAAATGAGATAAATATTTACAAATAATTGTTGCAGCAATGCAGGTGAAGGGTTAAGAATATTTTGGGTAACATTTCCCTCTTCATCATATTTAAATGGCTTGCCAGTTGACAAAACATTCCTCCAAATTGTTTCTTCTAGCTGAAAATAAGTTTTCTTTCCTAAAATATTATATGATCATTAAACAACCTATATATGGTAATATAATATCTTTTCTCTTTGTTTTCATTCCTTGACATCATCTTACATATTTTGTTTCTTGTCTGCATAGCTCAAAGGTTTTTGCAAGAATCTCATTTATGCATAATGCAAGGTTTCTGGCAAATTACAATATTATTTGAATTAGTGTCTTGGTCTTTTCCGTGCTGACCTTAACCCTTGTCAGATCAAGAATATTGTTTGACATGACTAGATCATCACCTTGTCACAGTTTCTATGGACATTCATTTCTAAAACTGTTGTTACATCAAGAATTAGAATTAATTTAATGAGAATAAGGTAAGAGCCGAGGTTTACTTTAACATATATGTTAAGTTCTTCATTGAATTTGCTTCCAATTATTTGCTCAAATTCCTTTCACACAAATTCTTCCATAAAGCTATACCACCCTATATCAATCATCAGAGTTTTCTCCTCTTAGAAAAGTTCCTTAAAAAATTATGTTGCTTTTGACATCAGCAAAGTATTTGACTGTGTCTGACATGGGAATCTGGACTATGGGTTCTTTTGTCTCTCATTTTTGGAAGATCCCATCAGTGTAGGGAGCATTGATAGAACTCTCTCTCTCCCATTCTTTTGACTCTTTTGTAGTGAAGGTTTGAAAATGTACATTCACAATCTTCATTTTGCATATTAACAAACTTGTTTCCACCTGACACTACGCATACCAAGACAGATGGTAACACTTGCTACTCATCATTAATCTTTCTCAAACAAGCATCAATCACATGCAACATAGGCAGCTCATGTTAAATCTGTGCTGCCTCTATGAACAAATCCTTCAAGTATATTTTCCTACGATACGATGTCTCTTTATAATGACACAATTACTGCATACATCATGGAAACAGTCTGGTATACGACATATAGAATCTTAGACAACACACAAAACATAATTGTTGCTTCTAGTATTATGTCTGAAAAATCACTAATGATTCCATCTGGCGATCCCCCTCACACTCATAGCATAATCAAATCTGTATTCTTCTTTTGAAACCAGAAAGTACTTGGGTTCTGATCAGTTGCTGATGTTTTATAAAGCTCAAGTGAAACTCACAATGGGATAATGATCATCTCTGCTCAATATTGCTGCTGCATATATTAAGTGTCCCTCACATTATAGACAAAGCCATCTGACTGATAGACAAGGAATCACTAATACACTTCATTGTCAATTATACAAAGGCATTGTCTTGTCACTCTTTTCTATCATTGCCACTACCATTTCTGCATCTCGGAGATTGTTAGTTACATGCCACTGCTACTCAAATTTTACCCCAGGTGTCACACTAAGCAGCCTTTCCAAAACTCAGTATTCTGGAATTCTTTTCTTGTTAATCCTGCAGTTGTTGACTATCAACCCCATCACTCTCACCAGTTTGACAAAAACGTGAAATATATTTCAATATTTTGTTATGTTTTGTAAATAATTATTATGATCCATACAAACTAATATCAATAATCTCTGTGATCTTCAAATAATGTTTTAGAAAATGTTTATTCTCTCTCTCTCTCTCTCTAATTATACACACACACTCACGCATATATACATACATATATATACACATACAAACACTCATGTACAAATATATACATATATATACACACACACACACACACACACACACACACACACACACATATATACATACACACACACACACACACACACACACACACACACACACACACACACACACACACACACACACACACACACACACACACACACACATATATATATATACACACACACACACATACTCACACACACACACACATGTATGTGCATTGTGTGTGTATGTGTTTTGGCAAAACAAAACATCAGAAAGTTTTGATTATGATATTCAACCTTTTGGAAAAATCTTTGAATTCCTGTATAATAGTTTTCCTTACTTTTATCTTCTGAAAATAAAACAAGTGATAAGCACTGTAAAAGTTTAGAAAAAATTCAGATGTTTCTGAATAGTAGCATTAGTATTTTTAATGCTACAGTTAGTCATACATTTATTTACTTGCTCAGAAAATACTGTTTGTGTTCACTGTGCTACAGTATTAAACATCAAAATACTACCAGCACACTGTTCATGGTGGTAAGTAAGCATTGATGTCATTAGAAAATAAAAGAAATGCATTTTTTTTTTGTAATAATAAAAAAAAAATGTTTAGTTCTTTTGCAGTAAAAAAACATCAACAGATTTTGATTCATTATGAAACCATTATTTTTATAAACCAAATTTCCCTCAGCAAGTTGATAACTATCTGTAGTATGGGGTAACATTTCTGCATTAAAGACATAACAGTATGTCAAAAGTTTAATCACATATTGAAAGTTGACTTGAGTTAATTCTTCATATATTTGATATGTATTTAAGGGTGTACCATCTGTACTTGAGTCACAGTTAGCTGCCTCTGTGAAAGTGGCAGAGCTGATTTGAACTACTCAGCAGCGGCAGCAATAAGTGCCATCGACACTTGTTAATAAAAGTAAAAATTATTTGAGCATAGATGTGACTGAAATCTGTTTCTGAAATATCCAAAATTTTGAATTTAGTATTTGCTATAATTCTTTTGCTGATGTTTTCGAGTCGGTAAACTACATTTTAAGGTAGACCATAATATTGTGGTACTTGACCTTCTGATTGAACCAAGGAAACTGTTTCCATTGGTTTTTTGAATGGTTGATATCTGTTGGTTATAACTCTTTATGATATGCTTGTGTGTGTGTGTGTATACATATGTATATATACATATATGTGTCAGGTCACTTTTGAGTGCTACTGGTAACATGTAACCCAGTACAACCTGTTGCATGGTCGAGTCGTCGGCGACTAAACCGGCAACCCCACCAAGCTTGCTTGGTGAGGAGGGTGTTTATTGGACACCCTGCGGGATGAAAAACAAAACCCGTCAAAGGGCGGAGAAACTCTTGAGAGTCAACAGCCATCCAATAAATGTCTTAAGGATGTATCATGCGCGGGGACATAGAAATAATCGGACTGAATACTCGATCACGCGGTTAGACCATTGGGAATGAAGGACTCCTAGCCTTTGTTAGGGCATCCTTCTAGGAGAAGGTAACTCGGGTAACTGGGATAACTCCGACAAAACCTGCGGCTCAGTGGTTACCGATGATGTTGACTTGTTCTTCTCTTTGGATTATGGCTGCTGTTGCTTAGTGAGTGGGATTGACTCAGTGCACAGCCTTTCCTCACTTTAAAAAAAATCTTCTTGCACAGGCATTGCACGATAACAACATTATGCAATGGTCATACTCGATAACGAGGAGGCAGCCACCATACATATATGCATACAAAACTTCATTTTATAAATTGCTGTCTGACTTAACTATATCAGAATTAGTTAAAATTCCAAATCAGAAATTTGAATCTGTTCAGTACTTTGGTTTGTCCGTTATTACTTTTGTTACCATTTGCTGTCGTATCATAAAATATTTCAAAATACACCAGCAAAGTATAAAATAACTCTGGACTAATTTAGCATTACCAGCTTGGAATATCAAAATGAAAAATATATATGGGAGATGAAAGAACTTTTCTGTTGAAAATGGAGCTGTCATGGCTCAGGTGTATTAAATGAAATGTGTTTATAGGTGCCTGGATATGTATGTCATTATTCAGCTTATTTCAAGATTTCTTGCCAATAGAGAAAGAACCAGTTTCTAACCTAGATCCAAGGTTCCTTCATTGGAATTTTAACATTGACAATGATGTTTTTGTTTATATGCATGTATGTGCAGATTTGTATGTTTTATGTATGTATTCTCATGCATATAGTTGCATATCTGGATACACTTGTATATATTCAATGACAAACTTCTGGAAAGTTTTACAGATTTTTACAGTTCCAGTGGATAGGATTGGATTTGTAGTGTTTGAATTAGCTTTGTCCTTTCTGGTTTTGAGAAGCCTAATTTCTCAAGATTGGTAGTTAGGCAGTGTGTTATATATCCCAGTGTGTTACATATACCGTATGTATGTATGTGTGTATGTATGTTATGTATGTCTGTCCGTATGTATGTATGCTACTGGTAACATGTAACCCAGTACAACCTGTTGCATGGTCGGGTCGTTGGCGACTAAACTGGCAACCCCACCAAGCTTGCTTGGTGAGGAGGGTGTTTATTGGATACCCTGCTGGATGGAAAACAAAACCCATGAAAGGGCGGAGAAACTCTTGAGAGTCAACGGCCATCCAATAAATGTCTTAAGGCTGTATCATGCGCGGGGACATAGAAATAATTGGACTGAATACCCGATCGTGTGGTTAAACCATTGGGAGTGAAGGACTCCTAGCCTTTATTAGGGCATCCTTCTAGGAGAAGGTAACTCAAGTAACTGGGAATACTCCGACATAAAACCAGCGGCTCAGTGGTTACTGATGATGTTGACTTGTTCTTCTTTTTGGATTATGGCAGCTGTTGCTTAGTGAGTGGGATTGACTCAGTGCACAGCCTTTCCTCACTTTAAAAAAAATCTTCTTGCACAGGCATTGCATGATAACAACATTGATTAAGCTTCGTGCAATGGCCATACTCGATAATGAGGGGGCAGCCACCATGTATGTATGTATGTATGTATGTATGCATGCATGCCTGCCTACCTGTCTTTGTTGCAGAATGTGGCAGTCAATCAGTAATTTGCATACATTCCATACATTATTAAAAAGAATAATTATAATGTGAAATATTTACGCATTATATGGATGTCAGTTTTCAAATGCTTAACCTTACTGCAGTGTGCTCCTACTACAATGGGAATAGCCTAATTGTAATCTCTACTGGATGCCCATTAAAGTGGTAATGAAAAACACACTCTGGAAAGAGAAGATAAATTACTCAAAATAGACAACCAATCATGTTGCAACATTCTACGCAAGTGCGTTTATGACTTATTGTTAATGGCATCCCCTGTATCTGTTGTTTACTTTTGCTTTTATTGAAAAAATGCTTCTTTTGCAATGAAACAAGCATGTGATGATCCCAATACTTTGTTTTGTAAACGAGCAAGGCCTAGAATCTTTACAGTTGAAGAAATTATTGATGATATTTATTCTTTGGACAAAGAGTTTACACTTATACCAGCAATGGGAGTGTTTTGGACATTCAAAGTGGTGAAAGTGATGAGGAAAGTAGCAATTTAGTTAGTTGAACAAATACAGTAGTTGAGAGATGGGCCTATAATTGTTATAATAAATCTCTGAACGAGATGTAAATAGTAACCGCTGGACAAAGTAAAGTATAATAGCCATCTCAATATAGCTAACCACAAAGCCTAAAGCCAGCTGGAGACGATGATCTCCTGGGGCTAAAAGCTACAGTAACACCCACCCTTTGTGGTTAGCCCTATAATTGTTATTTTCCTGAAAAGTTTTGTGATTCTGTCCGTTAGTTTGCCTGCAATGAACAAATATTGTGATTGAGAGTTAGGCCTATTATTGTTATTCTCTGCAATTATTTTGTTATTCTGTCTGATAGTTTGCCTGTGATCATTACTCTTGAGCTGTAAATGCAACTATTTAATTTTCTACTCAGCTCAGATGGAGGGTAAAGTTAGATGTTAGGACCCGGGTTTGAGTGGGTTAAATTTATGCATTAACAAATTAAAATTTTTGTTAAATCTTTCTTAAATGAATCTAGGAAGAAAGGATGTAAGCTATAATTTTTTTCTCTTACTGAAAGATTGAGATTTGTTGTAGTGTTAGTACTGTTAATATCTTGTTTAGTTTGTAAGTAAATGTTTAGCAGAAAGAATTGAGCCCTGAGGAGATTTCCTGAATATTCAGTGTTTGAAAAGAAAACTCAGCAGGAAGCAAGTTATGTATAACAAGAATTACTACTACGGCACTCCATTGGTTATAATGACGAGGGTTCCAGTTGATCTGATCAAAGGAACAGTGTGCTCATAAAATTAACATGCAAGTGGCTGAGCATTCCACAGACACGTGTAACCTTAACATAGTTCTCGGGGACATTCAGCATGACAGAGTGTGACAAGGCTGACCCTTTGAAAAACGGGTACAACAGAAACAGGAAGAAAGAGTGAGAGAAAGTTGTGGTGAAAGAGTATAAGCGGGATTTACTATCACCTGCTGCTAGAGCCTTGTGGAGCTTTAGGTGTTTTTTGCTCAATAAACACAATGCCTGGTCTGGGAATCAAAACCGCGATCCTACGACCATGAGTCCACTGCCCTAACAATTGGGCCATTGCACCTCCACTATGACAAGAATAATAACAGTGTATTTATTGCTTAATAATACTGTGAGGAGCAGGAACTGATTTAGTAGAAGAATCAGATGAAAAATGCAACCCAAAATGAACTTATTGATGATGGAAATGTGCTTTGCTTTTTCTAAGGTGTTTTCAGACTTGTCTGTAGGAATGAGCTGGCATCGGTTTTTACATACTTGTAGAAACAGTTTGGTTTGTGATTTTGGAATTGCTTGTTCTTTAATGCAATCCAGTGTCATTGGAATTGGACAATGAGTTTAGTTACAAGAATGAGGCTAGGAAGGTTGTGTTAATCTTGAAATCCTGAACAAAAAAAAAAATCATTTTGTTTTCTCTCAGTGGCTGTGACTGAGATGCAGTTAACAATGCTGTGCCAGGAATAGGTCTTCAGTAGGTCTTCAATTTCATGTTGTGTATATCAACCAATAACATCAATAGAGTTGGCAATCATCTGCATCCTCAATTAAGTTTAGAAGTTTCCAGAATGTAACACCTGGATTGGTCTGTTGTTCAGTAGTGTAACTAGCATTTCATTTGTTATGATGACAGTGTTCTATTTGATCTGCTTGTGAAATTAATGTGCAAATGGCTGAGCACTCCACAGACACAAGGTATTCTTAAAGTAGTTCCCATAGATATTCAACCTGACACAGAATGTGATATGGCTGGCCCTTTCAGTTACAGGTACAACTTATTTTTGCCAGCTGAGTGAACTGAAGCAACATACCAAGGACACAACATACCACTGGGAATCAAACTCACAATCTTACCATCATGAGCTGAATACCGTAACCACTAAGCCATGTCCCTCCACTCAACAGTATAGTAGTGGCTATCAAAGCATAACTTGTGTCAAATAGCAATAGTAGACTGCGTCCGTAAATTTCTGATTTCCAGATCCCCGGTCAAACCGTCCAACCCATGCTAGCATGGAGAACAGACGTTAAACGATGATGATGATGATGATCTTGTGCTCATACCATGAGATGCTTTGAAACATCATGAGAAACCTGGAGGTATGTACTGAAGATTCCTCAAGGTAAGCCTTCAAATTCCAAGCTTTAACTCCATAGAGTAGAATACTCTATTTATGGCCTGAAGAAAGCCACTCTCATTGGCTTTGAAATATTTGATTGCCAGAGGTTTTAAAGCTTGTTACAGGTACTCTAGACCAGTTCCTTGTGTGCCAGGAAGTCTTTCTGTTAGCTATATACAATCCAAGGTACTCAAAGTCACTGACTTCCTTTAATTGTGTAGCATTGTTGGAACAAATTGGCAAATGTCTTTTCTCTCCATTA
Organism: Octopus sinensis; assembly: GCF_006345805.1. Lineage (NCBI taxonomy): Eukaryota > Metazoa > Mollusca > Cephalopoda > Octopoda > Octopodidae > Octopus > Octopus sinensis. The sequence goes on along the minus strand of NC_042997.1, from coordinate 199,911,374 downwards.
ATGGTCATGTATTCAAACTTCCTTGCATTGAGAAACAGACTGGTTTTGGCTGCAGTATTCCTAAGTGAAGTTAAGTCTTGCATATCACAAGCAAACAAGTGACCATTGATGTAGAATAGTTTATGAATTGAGGAATACCTGAACTGGTAAAGCTGAAACTAAGATGACTTTATACACAATGCAAAAAGTGAAGAGCTACTTGTAATGGGAGTTAGGTTTGAGTTGATGTAAAGTTTAATCAAGGTTATTTCAGCTGTAACTGAATCAACTGTTTTGTTAATACTTCAGATTATAATTTGGCTTTCACACAGTTTCTAAGGTAGACCAGTAATAAGCAGCAGAACAGAGAAAATTTATGAAGCACTTGGTAAAGACAGAAATTCTATGTGGTATGGAAAGTTATTGCTTATGTCATTTCTATTACCATGTTGTTATATCTAGCACATGGGTAATAATCTTGCAATTTTTTTTGCGCCTCTTATATATTCCACAACTTAAAACAAATGTTGCACAAGACGCCTTCTTTTCCATGATGTTCCTGGACATTATTCTATATAAATCCACTGATTAAACCACATTTCCCTTTTCAGCTACATGGAAATTTAGAGCTTATATAAATTGGCATTACTATAGTCATAAATCTTTTCTTGAAAATGCTACTGTCACAAAGCAGTTAATTCCCTCTCTGAAAGCAATTTGTGTAAGATACTTAAATGAACAAGAAATGCCTTTTCACATTCTTTTCTTTACACAACTAAGTAATTTTATTCCTTTCCCATGGTGTTGTTTTACAAGTGCAGTTTAGTGGGTTTAACTACAAATCTTCTAGATCTGTTTGTAAGTGTACTCTGGATTAAATGTTTCTGGTTTTGGGTATGGCTGAAGGGTGTATGGAGGTTTTATGAATAATGCTTTAAGGCTTGTCTATAAGAATAAGCTGTTTCTGCAAATAATCCCACGTGGCATGTTATGTTGAGTCCTTAATGATCACCAATAAGGTTTCTGTTGAGTCAGATCCACTAGTGATTGTCTCTCCTATTTTACCCACCAATGGGCTCTTGTTTTGAAGAAATTTAATAAAATCAGTGTTGTCACTGTCAACCTCAGATAAGTTTTCAACTCATTAGTATGCAAATTGTTTATTAAAGTTATTTATTCATGAGATTCTCTCACCTTTTAGATCAGTAGTTTCCTATCAGATAGCTCTATTGCTGTCTCTATTGATGGACCTCTTTCTGTCCCCCATTCAGTCGATTCCAGCATGTTCCAAGGTTGTTATCCTGTCCAGCAATACCAATTCTCACACAGTTGATGGCACTACACTTCAGTCTTCAGTTAACATTCCTCAAACAGCCGCTTGCAACTTGTACACCACATCCCAAACTCAAGCTTACTATGTGAACAGAGACCTTGAAATCACTCTTCAAAGGGCATATGTGCCAGTCTTATCTCTTTCTAAAGTTAGGAAATACAAATACTACTCATTTCAAGGCAACATCATTCCACCCAACCCCATTTAATAATGAGGAGCATACAACTAGAGCCTTTACAAGTGTTCTAAATATTGGTTCTCATAGTCAATGAGAAAGTACATCTTTAACATAACTAGGACTGCATCCCAACAATTGGCCCTTTTCTTCCTTACTTTTCTCTCTATTTATTATCAAACACACTTCAGAACTTGGTTTTCATTATTTTTCCCCTCTCACTCATTACTCCATCTCTAAACGTATCGCATTCTCCCCATGCACTCTTGCAATTCCTCCTTCCTCTCTACTCCCTACTTTTCTGTATTCACTCCCCTCTATTCAATTTGTACCTTCAGGGTCCACCCAGACACTTCACCACCACTATCTTCTTCTTTTCCAGCTTCACTCTAGTTTCTCCCACCCAATCTTGTAGAATGTGAATAACCTTGTAGCTCTTCTGTTTTGTTTTGGTCTTTCATACTTTAACCTCTCATCTCGTAGTATAAAGCCACCTTCCTTTAATGTAGCTCTGTTCAGTTGAAGGGGGATCTTAGTCTTGCAAGATGCATGGTGACCTCACTAGTTCTGGTGCCACATGCAATAAAAATGCTAACTCTGTAAAATGGCTGGCATTATGATGAGTATCCAGCTGTTGAAACCATGCCAGAGCATCATGCAGTCTTCATGCCCATTGCATCCTGTTTAACCATCCAATTCATTGAAGTTTGTGTGTGTGTGTGTATATATATATATATATATATATATATATATATCTATGTGTGTGTGTGTGTGTGTGTGGTCTACATCATTGGCTACTTCAATAGCCTCTCATCCAGTACCTTTTTAGCTTTTACTCTCCAAGCATTCCCCACTCCATCACACTCTTACCTCTTGTCTCATGCATTCATGTTCCTTACTGTTCATCTCTCTATTAATCCTTCCTCTTAATATTTTCAATGTACTATGCTGCTGGTATGACCAAGAATAGCAGTAGATAGCCTCTATTCTCTATGCAGTGCCTCTAGTAAACTAAGGATGCCACTACACCTATCTGACATTCTCACCTACACTTCACTTCCTCTTCCTATATGTTTCACAATTGCTGTCTCATTTCCTTTCTCTATCTACACACCTGTATGGGATCCAAGTTTATTCAGTTGTGTGTGTGTGCACTTGATACACAAGAATAGTTAACTCATTTTTGATAGTGGGGTACTTTCTGGAATTCTCTGCATTTCATATGACGTAGTACACACATTCTAATTTTATTGAAAAATAGAAAGTTTTTACGAGAACCAATTCACATATGAATATCATGTTACTTCCTGTTGCTTTAGAACATTATCTGCTTCATCTCCCATTCAGTATTTAACATGTTGATTAGGTTTACTTCAGTGGCTGTATGGAGATTACTGGCTTGATGAAGAAAGTCAAACTTCCCTATACCATTTTCTTTTGGCATTTTGTGAAATTAAACAGCTCCAGTGACTGAATGCTAACACATCATTTGACACTGACACAGCTGTTGCACTTGCATTTTGACCAAGACTGGATTGTTGTCCTTGTGACAGCTCCAATCATCAAAACCGGATCTCGCTGGCTAGCAGTTTTTAACAGCTGATGCCAACCAATTTTCTTCTGAATATAATAAAACTAGTCTCACTGTTGTCATATGAAGTTACCCTGACACTGTCATGTTCTTCTATCTAGCAGCATTTGTGTAATAACTTCTAAAGTGTATTTCTTTTGTGTCTTTTATATATTCCACAACTCAGAAGAAACATTTCATAAGATGGCTTCTTTTCCTTAATGTCCCTTGACATGCTTTCTCTCTCTCTTCTCTCTCCCACTATTCACATACACACACACCAATTACACTACATTTATTTCTATGGCTATGTTCGAGGTGATCAATAATTGGGAAAATCAAAGTGATCAACTTTCCTGAAGATAACACATTGCTTTGATATTCTAAAAGAAATACCTTTGGAAAGGAATACGGTTAATAGTTCAGTGAAAACTGGAACACATTCAAAAGCACAGTGCAGTAATAACTTAAAACACACCAAATAAAATTGTGTCTGCTAAAAAGATTAGCCATATCTAAAGTACTATAGGTAGTAAGCAGGAAAAGATGACAGGGCAACTTAAACAATTATATTGTACAAAGTCTTGTGGAAACAAAGTTTAGTGTATCTAAAATTCTTAGAGTTCTATTCGACATCTTATAAATTATGTTCCTGTTTAAGAAGTTATAATTTTGGTAAAATCTGAAATTTCAGTTGGATTTTTTTCTCTCTCTCTCTCTCTCTCTCTCTCATCATTAATACAAAGTCAGTATAGTTCATCTTCAAAAGAAATCAATATATAAAATATTTCTCTTGTAAATAAAACCAATAAATTATATTTCCAAAATAATTGACTAAAGAATTTAAACAGAAAATTAATCAATTAGGAGCTGAAGGCAAATGATACCACATTAAAGTAATTGGATTATATCTCAAATGAAGTGCCTGGATTGTCCACTGTGCATTTTTGGTATTTTCTTTGAAGTATCGTATTTCTATAGAATCCTAAGAAGTAATGAATATGAGAGGGAAATTGAAAATCAATTACTGATTATGAAAATCTCATATATGGACTTCCTTATTAGTGCCATGGTCTTCAATTATAGCCTCATAATTAATATGCTGAATATTTCTGCCTTAAGCTAACTAAATCTAAGAAGATTTTATAATGGAGAATGTTTTCTTTGGAATTTACTGTTTTATTTCCTTGGTGTTAAATATATCTACTTTCAGAAGTATTTCAGATAACAATAAACAATAGGAACTAATCTACCTTTTAGTTCCAATAACTCTGTTATTCACTGAAACAAACTACCTTTCTGAATTTGATTTAAAGCCTATATCTAGAACATTAACAATATCCTCATAGCTATTCAAATTTCATATATGGCTAAATTTTGCTCCAGTTGAAATAAGTGAAGTTTGTTTTTCTTGTAGATGATGCATATAAATTCTTCAAGCCTTGAAGAATTTTAGCCAAATGAATTGACCCCAGTGCTTATTTTTTAAGCCTGGTACTTATTTTGTCAGTTTTTTTTTTTACTGAACTGCTAAGTTAGAAGACATAAACACCAACACCAATTGTCAAGCAGTGTTGGGGGACAATCAAGCATGCACACACATACACATGACAAGCCTTTTTCAGTTTCTGTCTGCCAAATCTTCACACAAGGCTTTGGTTGGTCCAAGGCTATAGAAGTCACTTGTTCAAGGTGCCATGCAGTGGGACTGAACTTGGAATAATGTGACTGGAAACTAAAACTTCTTACCACAGAGCCATACCAGGCATGGCATGGCTGTATCCTTAAGAACTTCGCTGTATCTTCTTGACAATGCTTGGGTAGTATTGACAGTTATGTCCAGTATAGAAAACAAGTGTCATTTTGACATGTGTAGAACAGTAGAATATATGACCATATTTGATAGTAAATAATCTTTTTTGCCAGGAAGGGTGTTTAGCTGTAGAATACTTCAAGAAGTCTCATCTAAACCATGCCATTATGGAAAAAAATGGGTGTAAAAAAGTAAAAATGATGAGTAGAAGGAAAGAGGTTAAGATATGTGTTAATGATTTTAACATGTGTGAGTAGAAAGAGAGAGAGGAGAGGATTGAGGGAGATATATTCTTTTCTACTCTAGGCACAAGGCCCAAAAGTTTTGGGGAGGGGGCCAGTTGATTAGATTGACCCCTGTACACAACTGGTACTTAATTTATTGACCCCGAAAGGATGACAGGCAAAGTTGGCCTTGGTGGAATTTTGAACTCAGAACAAAAAGACAGACAAAATACCGCTAAGTATTTCGCCCAGCATGCTAATGTATCTGCCAGCTCACCGCCTTGGTTTTTCTATATTCTTTTCTACTCTAGGCACAAGGCCCAAAATTTTTGGGGAGTGGGCCAGTTGATTAGATCGACCCCAGTATGCAACTAGTATTTAATTTATCAACCCCAAAGGTTGAAAGGCAAAGTCAACCTTGGCAGAATTTTGAACTCAGAACATGGAGACAAACAAAATGCCACTGAACATTTTGCCTGGCATGCTAACATTTCTGCCAGCTTGCCACCTTATTGAGGGAGGTATATTGAATACCATCATCATATTACATTTTCAAGTTGTAGGGCTCATAGGGTTATTTACCTGGTTTCCATGGTAACTGATCACAGCACTGCTCCTGAATGGGATGTCAGTCTATTGCAAAGTTACTCATTTACAGCCAAGTGAACTGTAGCTGTATGAAATAAAGTGTTTTGCTCAAGAGCACAACAAGGTGCCCAGCCTTGGTATCGAAACCAAGAACTTGTGATCATGACTGCAACACTCTAACCACTAGACCATGTGTCTTCACCTATATTAATATTCATTGTTGGTTGCTTGTTCATGTTAGAATCGAGAACTACCTTATATGGAATTAAATAACAGCATTGTTATCGATAACGTTTTAATGTGAAAATGTGAGAAATTTGTTTTAATTTTAATGATATTGTAATATTGAAGCTTAGTATTAATTTCATTGTTTTGTATAAGCACCAGGAAATATATGGAAAAAAAGTAATTATACAACATCACCTGATATCGCTCACTGTTTGCTGTGTGGAGACCATCATGTCAAAAAGTAAACTTGATGTTTCCTCTGCATGTCATAAAAGGTGGCAAAAAGAGGTTGAGGCAGGATTTACACTCTGATCTCATAAAGCCCTCAGCGACAGTGCATACCCAAACAGACTCATGGGTCAGAGGGTTGTTGCCTGATTGGTGTAAAGGTGTCATCTGCCAGGAGTAGGGAACTACCAACAAATGGTGGCTGCAGCAACACACTGTTACAGTGCATGCCCCCTTACTTACTACTATGACTACTACTCATAGTGGTAAGAGTATATTTCCATCATATACTTGTTGGCATTCAAGCAGTGGAATAAGTGATTCTGAGATTGATTGAAGAGCATGAATTATATTCATCTCTGAAAGAACTGAGAAATAAGAGATGTTGAAGCTACTATTGCAGAGAGATTTAAGGCAAGAAATTGAAATTTTTGATGATGATATATAAGGATTTCAAATATAAGATTCAGGTAGGCTATGAGCACAGCTATAGGTGTGGATTGTTTCCTTTACAATCATGAGATTCCAGTTTCCTTTCATTGTCCAAAACTTTGACAAGTTTCTTCTATATCTTCTGGTCAATTGAAGTCTTTTCAATACAACTGAGTATTCAAAAACTGCATGGAAGTCTGTTAGAATGTCTTGAGTTATAAACTTAATCCATGGTGCAAGCTTAGCACCACTTTTTGGTCTTAAGGTGCTTTTAGTGGAGTTCACTATATTGTAAGCAATCCAATAGTCCTGAGTATAACCTCAGTCATGATTCTGTCCCTTTTCAAAAATCTCTTTTAGACCTCCTATATGTCATAGGTACTGCTATAAATATATTGATGGTAAAAATTTGTAACTCTCAAATTTTGATTATTAAAACTATACAGGAACATGATTATTAATACTGTATACATATTTTGTTCTTGTTAAAATATTGAAGTTTAGAAATAATGAATAAAATACATCATTAGTGTAAAAATAAACTAACTTGAGATATCTGGAGTATTCACATAAAAGATATTCATGTTTTCAAGGTTGTTTCTAGTCTGTATTGTGCTTTGTCGTTACATGTTGGCATGAACAGCATGTGTTTAAATTTTGATATTAAGTTCAGCATTAAACATTTTCAATAAGTGCAATTGTTATCTATTTTTAAATCATCTTGCTTCAGAAATCTGAAATATTTAGATTTAATGTAACCAGTATATCTTTATTGTGATCCTATTTCATTTGTAATATACCTTTCACAACCAGTTACTTAAGTTAGTTTAGCCCACTATTCAAAACAACCTTGTATCACTATTTGTACTGTTTCACATTCTTATCTCTGTGTAACTACGCCTTCAAAATATTCTCTTATGTGATACAGAGATGAAAGATCCAAGATTTGATATTGATTATATTTGAATAAAGTCAAGTCTCTTTTACTAATTCCAATTCACTTTATCTATAGATTATCTATGAAGGGATTTGCTTTTGCAATATTGTTAGATCTAAGTTGGATAAATCAAAAGAAATATTATCAAACCATATTATCTATCATATTTATTTTATATTGATAATCTATCGTAAATAATTCATATTGTAAATGTCTAGTGAACATTAAATCTTTTATCAAAGAATTTAGTTAGATTACTGCTTTGAATGAATCCTAAGTTCCTTTCTAAATGTATTCAAAATCATAATCTGATACTCTCATTGATAGAGTACTAGAAACCTGATAGAATTCAGATTGTATCTCATCACTAACATTGTGTTGCATCGATGGCAAAGATACTAACTTATCATTGATTGGAACTACCTAATATTAAATAAGTAGGACGAATGGTATAATTTAAAACTGTGAGCAGTGTAGAACAATGGTGTATGTTTAAATATTTATAGTTAGCCATATTTTAGTAGTGTACCCTCTTGTTTTCAAAATTTACTTGCAATGAACTGAGAAGTGTGAAGAAGCACTGTACACTATTAATCTGTTATTTAGTATAAACATCACATTGAGTGCATTTTATTTTTATTTTGATTATAAAGCCTCTACATAACCACTCAATATACAAAATCTCCTTCTGATCACTTAATGAAAGAGCATATTAGATATTTTAGTGTTGCATACTCTCTACAAAGAGAGTCCCGACTAGAATGCCTGGATCATGGGTCTGCTGGATCAGAATTCACCTGGGATTCAACAATAATGATTATACCTGTTAATGATAAAGCAAGAGACAATGTATACTGTCATTGGACTACATCCATGCTGGGGCACCACATTCAAGTTTGGCTGAACAAATTAACCCTAGTTATTTTTAAAGTCTGACAGTTATTCTATTAATTTCTTTTGCCTAGTCACTAAGCTACAGGTATGTTAACAAACCAGCACTCATTTTTAAGCAGTTGCAGGGCAAACACAGACATATACTCATACACATAAAATGATTCCACACAGTTTCTGAGTACCAAATTCACTCACAAGGCATTTGTTGGCCATAAGCTATAATGGTTCTATGCAGTGGGACTGAACCCGAAATCACATGGTTACAAAGTGAGCCTCTTAACCTCACAGCAATACCTGCTCCTATATAACTTTAATTTTAAAAATAGATATGTTATGCTCTTCTTTATATTTCCAGTTACATTTTATTGCCATACATGAGTGTGACTGTTTTTCATACACTTTTCTTTTTCACTGAGGTTTTGCTTTAAATTCACAAACATATTTTTTATTAAACTAAAGCAAACATTGACAAGGTCCAATGTTATCATCAGCAATGTTAGTGTCAGTGTTATCATCATAATATGGCTTCATTGATATTACTATATTTGTCATAAAAATGATGAAGCGAATGCTCATTTAAAGTCAGCTAAATTTTCCAGAACGAATATTTCAAATGCTGAGCAAAATCTTATGAATATTTATGAAACTGGACAACAGAAATTTCTTAAAAGCAAAATAGATTTCATTTTGCATGCAGCAACATCAGTAACCAATCCTTTCAGTTATCACATATTTCCTATGAAATTAGTGGCAGGAAAAGTACAAATAACCTAAAGCTACAACTTTGCAGGAGTAATTTAACAAATGAAAGGAATATTTCCAAATTTTTCTCAGTAATCCTCTAGCATCTCAAAACTGTAGAAACTTCTGTTAAGCATGCTCTTGATATCAAATTTGGTTTTACCTTAGATATATTGAAAAGGATCAAGAACAGAAAGATGACTGGACATATAATATACCACCAGTATTCTGAAGGAAAAAGGCATTCCATGATGTCTTTCTTCAATTTTGTTATACAGGTGTGCAATAAAAATCCACTTTTGAAGTGGATTGAAGGTTAGTTCATGGCTTGCAGGACAGCCTGCTGCGCTTGAGGATCTATTCTGTCAAGTTCATCAACATCAAAATAAAAATCGTATGGATATTGTAGTTGTGATACCCGTGCCGATGGCACGTAGGGTCTCACAGAGGAAATGATGAAGACCGGGACCTGAGATATGCTGTGACCGTGAAGATCCGACAAATGTAGTGGGTTCATGGCTCGCAGGACGGCCTGCTGTGCCAACCTTGGATCGTAGAGTGACCTGCTGTTCTTGAGGAGACTATTGAATCAAGTACGTCAACACCAACATCAAAATGAAAATCAAATGGAAATTGTAGTTAAGATACCCATGCCAGTGACACGTTAAAAGCACCGCCTGACTGGCATCCAGGTCGGTGACATGTAAAAGCACCAACCGATCGTGGCCATTTGCCAGCCTCCTCTGGCCCTTGTGCTGATGGCATGTAAAAAACACCCACTACACTCATGGAGTGGTTGGCATTAGGAAGGGCATCCAGCTGTAGAAACACTGCCAGATCAGACTGGAGCCTAGTGCAGCCTCCTGGCTTCCCAGAGCCCGGTCGAACCGTCCAACCCACACTAGCATGGAAAACGGACTTAAAATGATGATGATGATGATGTATCCTCCCATTTAGGTAGGGCTACAATCAAACAAACACTTTAAAAATCTATAGATTCCTTTCTATGTTTAGGCAGTAACATCACAGCTACAGAAAAGTTTGTAAAAATTTTTCAAGAATGCATCGGTTATTCTTGATGGGTTAAGTTTCATCTGGAAGTTATCACTATTGGATGGTCTTAAGAGAAGCTTCATTTTGGTACCACTGTGTAATCATTGCTGTTGTACAGGTCCACTGCTTGGTCACTTGCCAAACACTTGGAGCCAAAGCTTGATGGTACTTACACTTGCAGGTTACAGGCCACTCTTCTGGGGGGGGGACGTCTGACCAAAGACTGTATTGCATTTTGATTCCTCTGATATCATAAGAGAGTTGCATGCATTATGCAGAACATTGGTGAAGAGCCTAGCAAGAACTGCTTGGTGATACTCTAACATTGATATACGTAGGTCATGTATTTAGTAAAATAACCTTCATTGGTCAGTTCTGTACAATCACAGGGTGTTACATCGCTGATCTTCTGCATGCTATGCAGAATCATGTTAGCTGATGTAATTGGCTACGGCAAACCTGTACAAGTTCAACCTGATGGTTATAGAAATTGCTTGCTGTATTTTGTTATTAATTTTGTAGCTAATTACAATATTAGTTATTAGTGTTGATATAACATCATTTCTCTTTTACTAATTTATGTAACCTCAATGTAATGTCATTCAAATAATGATTTTACCCAAGGCACAAAGACAGAAATTTGCTTGTAGGAAACATATTGACCTCTACACTAGACTGATAGTTTATTTTATTGACCTTGGAAGAATGAAAGCTACAAATGGCATCGATTGGACATGAATTATAACCAAAAGGCATTTTATTTAATATTCTAAATGGTTATGTGAAATTCACTGCCCTAGCACATATAGTTAGCTAATGATTCTGCTTCTTTTTGAAATTTCTTATATAATTTTCTTCAAGAATTTCTTCACTTTTAATTTACATATAATAACTGATTTATGTTGTAACTCTAAAACTTGTGTCTCATCATTTACATATTTTAACATTTTTTTTCCATATATTCTTTGGAATATTCTATTTTTATATATTAATTTAACTTCTAAATTATTTTAGATTCTATAGAAATGGCATACAAAGTTCAGTAATAGCTTTTCTCAAATATACATAAATACATACATAAAATCAAAGTTGAATACTATTGTAACATTAAACTTAAGATGTATATCATTAGTGACTATATATTTGGAATGGTATTAGAAAATGTACAGAATAGGAAAACTTTAAAATAAAGACTTTTTTAAAACTAGTTTAGGAAAAGCAATGTCTATGTCTGTCTTCTGTCAAACTGTTGAGATTGTTGCCGATGATGTTCAGTTGAAATATCTGTAGGAAAACGTTTGTAGAGGAAACAGAAGCAGGGAATGAATTTCAGAGGGTTGTAATTCTGGGACAATAATGGGAAGGAAATGTTTAGTTTGATGACAGCAGAGTGAAACTGTACAAGACTGATGAGGTACTTCAGTAATCTTGGAAAGAAGCAAGTGTGCAGCTAAGTAGTTTAGTAGAGCAGAAGGTATAAAGAGGAATGAACACATCTATGAAACAGTGGTTCAGTCAAATTACCTTATTTTAAGCAGTCTGAATTTCTGTATCAAGCAGCTAAGTTTGTCAAGGTGACTGAAGATACACAAGGAGTAGCAAGTAATCGATCTGATGACATGTGTGTGTGTGTGTGTGTGTGTGAATGACCTATGCATTTATTCAATATCTGGTGATGAATGCCTCATGTGCTTTGAGACTGACAAGAGCATATCATCTGGTGAAACTTGTAACAATGTGTCTCACCAGAAGTTACCACATCAAAGAACAAGTATGACAACTGGAATTCTCTTCAAACACTAAATATATAAAAAGTAATTTGTTTGCTGTGCTGTGATAATACTAATATCGATGCTAGTTGAAATCTGAGTCATTGGCATAAAAGTCTTCAAATAACTGTTTATGATTAAAAGAGCTATATCAACCACTTCCACTTTCTCAATCAATCAACTCCATAATCCATGGAAGTTATAAGTACTAAGATAGCTACAAGGTAAATTTCTCCTTCCGTCTTCTTCTACCTCCTTGTTTATTCTTTACTCAACCCTGATATTCCTAATTCTGTTTTACTGGGAGTTGGTCTATGCATGACTCGCTCAGTTTAGGAGTCATGGTGTTGTGTTACATGACTATAACTTTTCATTTTTGTGGTTCAGTCTTTCTAACAACTTTTTTTTTTTGCTTTTATTAGTTCGATACTTGGTTTATAGAATACGATGTAACTGCCTATGGCATTTACCATATTTTAACATGTATAAGGAGCCCTTTTTTGTCAAAAATTAGTTTTAAAAGATATGGGAGCTTCTTATACATGGACAGTACTATAATCCCTTACAAAACCTTTTTTTCCAAATTTTAAGCTCCAAAAACTTGGGAGTTCCTTATACACATTAAAATACGGTAATTTCAAAAGATGTGAGCATTTTCTCACTTAAACTTTCTTACATCCATTATTCATAATCTTAAAATACAGTTGGAAACCAAGAAGACAAGGCATAGTATTTGAAGTGTTGCATGGTGTCACTTCAACAGAATTTATTAATTAATGCTTAGTGTCACTATTACCATCATAGTTAAGTTTTCACTTCTGAATGCTTGCATAAGTCAGATGAAATTTGTTGAGACAACTTTTCCATGGCTGGATGCCTTTCCTATCACCAAACCTTACTTTTCTCCAAGCAAGGTAATATTTCCTATGGTCAGACATGATTTTCTTGAGAGACTGTAAATGATTATCACTTGTATGAAGGTGATGCTTGTTTACAGCCATACCATAATGTTAAGATTATAGGAGCATACGCAAATATATGCGCGTGCACACACACACACACACACACACACAAGGCTTCTTTTCTTTACATCTACAAATCCACCTAAAAATTTTTAGTTGACCCAGGGCTATAGTAGAAGACTCTTGCTTAAGGTACTGCTCACTGGAACTGAACTTAAGACCACATTCTTGGAAAGCATGTTTCTTAACTACTCTGCCATGCCTATCATAGTAAGATATTCAAACAACTTTCATGTAAAGTTTTCAATGAATAACCATACATCATTATACAGGTCAGTTAGAAAGTGTTAGATTATTGAATTTTGCGAAGGAAGTCTTCCCGTATGTCAGCTAATGCATGAATAAGTTGCTGAAAGATTTCAGATCACTAAAATAGATGACAAAGGTAGCACACTCATTTGGATAGGCAACAACTACACTACTTCACAACTTACAGAATACATTGTGAAATCCAGGAACAAAATATTGATGGTGTTCTTCAAGCACAAAAGTGATAGAGAATCAGGCAATGCAGATTTGACACTTGTCAGCTCTGAGGAATTAATGTTAATGACGTTTCTAACATTATTAGTAGCAGTTTGAAAGTATCGTAGCTTCACCTTATGATGCATAATATAGCTTCGGCATTTCTCTAACCAAGTGACTGAACACCATTTCTTGAAAAGTTTCATTTTATAAAATTAGTAAAGATGCAGTTAATGCGTAGGCTTTGATTTCAGCTTGAGAATGAAACTACTAAAACCTGCTAGACATAACCTTTAAATCAACAAAACATGGAATCTCTCTCTCTCACGCACCTTTGTAGATTTGTTGTTGCTCTCATCCCAGAATTTGACTGTACCTAGTTGTTTAATTTTGCATACAGAAACCTGTTTCTCAGCTGGAAACCATTTCTTTAGTGAAAAGCTTTTAAGAATAATCTCATCATGATCCTTTCAGCATCCACTTTTCCGTGCTTGCATGGATCGGATGATATTTATTGAGGCAGATTCTCTGTGACTGCATTCCCTTCCTGTTGCCAGCCCCACTTCTGCTTCCACATAAAATAATATTTCCTCCTGGTCAGACAGGTTTATGCAGCATATTGGAAATGACTGACATTTGCAACAATCAAGCAATGTCAAGATAAGACAGAAACATATAAACACTCACACACACGCATGCAATTGTGTGCATGACAGGCTTCCAACAATTTCTACTCACATGGTTTTGGTTGACTCAGGGTCATACTAAAAGTCACTTGTCCAGGGTACCATATAGTAGAATTGAACCCAAAACGATATGGTTTGAAAGCAAACTTCTTAACACCACAACTGCACCTGTACCTATTAAATCAAAATCTAGTAACTTTATGTCTATGAGCATCGAGTTCTTAACAATTAATGAATAAATTTAGCAAACCCATTAATCTTAGGTCTCTTAATCTCAGTAACATCTATTATTGTCCAACCTTGCCTATGAATCACTCAAGCATTCAAGAAAACCCATTCTGTTTTTTGATTAAAGTGAATAGAATCTTTCTTCAATTATAATAACTGTAAAAGTTCCAAATGCCTCTGATTAATGTAAATGCCATTACAGACACACGTGTTTACGTACATGGCTTCTCAACCATTCTAAGAATTATAGTTCCTGTTGATGGATAGCCAGCAGACAAGTTCCTGTTCACTAGTTTGTCATTTAGGTTATTAGTCTAATTGGTGAATCATCATCATTTTAATGCCCATGCTTCCATGCATCAGATGGCCTTCCTGTCACCAGCCCGCATCTCATTCCAACCAAGGTAATATTTTCCCCACGACTGGAAATGAACAGCACTGCTTGTTTACAACCATCACATGAATCCAGATAAGGAGACCCACCCCCATATGCATGCACACACACACACACACACACACGTGATAGGGCTCTTTCAGTTTTTGTACATCAAATCCACTCTCAAAATTTTGGTTGTCTCAGGTATATAATAGAAGACGTTTGCCCAAAATGCCACCCAGTGGGACTAAACTACGAACCACATGGTTGAGAAGAAAACTTTTTAGCCACTCAACTATTCTTGCTTTAGTCATCAAATAAGCAAAGCCTTTGAGGAAAATTCGATGAGGCGGAACAAGACTAGTTTCGAAACCTGGGAACATGAAATATTTTCATAACTCTGGAAAGCAGTGAGGGTTTGGGTTATTATCATTTTTTTTTAAAGGTGAGGTTCTGTATATTTATAGCTACTGGCTTCTACTTGATTCTCTAGGTCCCATGACTTTATTACCAAATCTCACTTTGATAGGCTATGAAAATAACAGCTTCTTACCAAGAGTTAAATTAACCATTGAATATCTTCAACCACCAGAACTTTACAAACTTTACTCACCAACATTATTACTCTTACTGACTCACTGTCAGTTTGAATCTACACAACTATCATGAATGAAGTATCTCTTTTCTTATAATCTCACTCTTATGCATTTTATTACAAGCAGCTCACAGATATATATAACTTTAATACAAATCCTGAAGATAGCTCAGGTCCTATACTGAATTAGATCATTAAATCATTATAGAAAATTTTCATCTTGGAGTAGTTTATCAGTGTTAAATCAACATAGTTAAGCTCATTTCTTTCCACAATAATCCAGCCAGTATTTGAGTTGATTATTATTGAAAACAAGCAAAACATTTGTCAAATTGTCAACAGCTGCTGACAGCTGTAAGCCATATCTACCATGCTGTGAATTTATACATGGCTTATACTTGCAAGATTTGCAAGAATTCTCATGGATGCTATACAGTTTCACTGATTATGAGATTACACCTTATTAACACTTTGTAAAATGGTAAAACAAATCTGGTTTCAAAGCCTGAGAGTTGAAGGTCCTCTCAAAATTAAAGAAGGCAGTGTGGTTTTTAGTACTTTCTTATTTTATTTTTTGTTTTCCTCACACAACCTCTACCCATGCAGAAACTTATTTATTTACCTAGTTTCTGCTTCTCTCCTCATCATCATCATCACTTAATGTCTGTTTTCCATGCTAGAATGGGTTAGATGGTTTGACAAGAACTGGCATACTGGAGAGCTATACCAGGCTCCTCTTGTTTTGGCTTGGTTTCTACAGCTGGATGCCCTTTCTAATGCAAACCATTTTACAGTGTGTACTGGATGTTTTTTACATGGCACCAGCATGGGTGCTTTTTCTGTGGTACAAGCAGGGTTGCGAAGTTGCTTGCAAGACAAAGACCTCTCAGCTGAGAGAGGGAGTGGAACTGAGGAAAGTGGCTGTGAGCCAGGTGAGGGGTTAGAGCATAACAAAGGGACAGAGATAGCTGTCTTACTATAGAGGGGATACTTGGGTACCCAAGAGAGAGGGAGTTCAGGTAAGATAGCTTTGGAAAGCAAGTCTCACGGTTAACCAGATGAGTGCACTCTTTCTCAGCACATTAATAATATTGCTCGTTTGTGTTGTGTCACTGAGTTGTTTTGGTTGCCTAGTTTGGCTTCTGCAAAATTATATTTTCACTAAGCTATTGCTAATTTGCCACTCAACTGTTCATGACTTATTTTGTTAAGCCTTCTGGCTTCCCAGACCCCAGTTGAACCGTCCAACCCATGCTAGCGTGGAAAACGGACGTTAAACGATGATGAAGATGATGAGTACAAGACTAGCCAATGCTCACCAACAATACTCTCTATATATATATGTATATATATATATGTAAGAAAATAGATAATTAAATTAATAATTATTTATTAATTATAAAATAGGACATCATCTCTGACAGCTATTTCGATTGAAAACTTTTAGAAATTAACTAGTATAATTAAAAACATTTTAAAACTGAATCTCATCGGAGGTGGCTAAAGATATACCATTGGATTTTCATTTTGCATTATGTTGAGTGTACAGCTCCAAACTGTTAACTGATTATAATTATTAATTTAATTATCTCTGTTTTCTTATTTTCTTAAAAGTATATATAAACCCTGGTTTATTCAGTTACCTCACAGTTCAATCTTAATTGTAATATTCAATACTTCTTGTAATAGGGGAGACGCGCCCGCTGATACCCCCAGTGTAGCGCGCGTGCGGCCCTGGACATCTAAGGGCATCACAGACCTGTTATCGCTCCGCCTCGTGCGGTAATAATAGGTAATAACCCAGTATATTGATAGGATTTTATTATCCCTTAATGAGGTTTTTAACCTTTATTTGAACTTTTTTATATATATATATATATATATATATATATATATTATACATATATACTCTTAACTCTTTTACTTGTTTCAGTCATGTGACTGTGGCCATGCTGGAGCACCGCCTTTAGTTGAGCAAATCGACCCCAGGACTTATTCTTTGTAAGCCTAGTACTTATTCTATTGGTATCTTTTGCTGAACTGCTAAGTTACAGGGATGTAAACACACCAGCATTGGTTGTCAAACGATGTTGGGGAGACAAACACAGACACACAAACACACACACACACACACACACACCACACACACACACACACACACACACACACACACACATACATACATATGATGGGCTTCTTTCAGTTTCCGTCTACCAAATCCACTCACAAGGCTTTGGTCAGCCTGAGGCTATAGTAGAAGACACTTGCTCAAGGTGCCATGCAGTGGGACTGAACCTGGAGCCATGTAGTTTGTAAGCAAACTACTTACCACACAGCCACTCCTACACCTCTATATATATATTCATGTTTAACCCTTTCGTTACGATATTTCTGACCAAAATACACCCCTTATGTGTTTCAATTAATTTCTAACGTAATCATAAATTTAGTCTGATTTCATTAAACAACTACAACTTTTTTATTTATCAATATATTAATGTGATTTTTGGAAGATATTTTAATGAAATGTTCTCAACCAATTCTATGCTATAATTTTTGTCACAAAGTGACTCTAATTGCAGGTAGATACAGGTAAATACAGGTAAATTCAACAAAATATAAAATTAAAATTTTTGTTCAAACATCGCTATAGAAAATGGGTTATTAGCTAATATTCAATTGGGTATACAACAAAATTTTACTATAGAATTTGTTATTCTGGGTAACTTTCTGATACCCATAATAATATTTATGGCAAAATAGGCCTTAATGTCATTTAAGGTTGTGGGAAACCACAAACTATCCTTTCTTTTGCTTTGTTTACATTTAGCGTAACGGTTCGTTTCCGCCGTAATTTTCTGATACCCATCATAATATTTATAGGTAACTTTCTGATACCCATAATAATATTTATGGCAAAATAGGCCTTAATTTCATTTAAGGTTGTGGGAAATAACAAACTATCCTTTCTTTCGCTTTGTTTACATTTAGCGTAACGGTTTGTTTCCGCCGTAATGATTTCAAATAGGCTCATTCGAAAAAGTAAAAAGAAATAGTCTAAGGCTTTACTCTCCTGGGAAAGACTGTGGCTTGGTCCAGTTTTTTCAGAAAAATCACTGAAAGAAACAGTTTTTAAATTTTCACTCCATTCAGGTGCCAATTCATTTTCTTTATCGCTG
>NC_042997.1:199520359-199590359 GCF_006345805.1 Octopus sinensis | reverse complement strand
CATAATTCAAAACTAACGCAGCGAAAATTTTGAAAAGTTCCCCCAGTTCTGAAAAAAATCGATAAATTCGACATGGGGTCGAGAATCAGAAACCCAAACCACAGACCGTCTAGGGGACGCAACTCCACCTTTTTAACTCTCAAAAAAATTTACCATCATTTTTTTCCCATTTTTTTGCTATTTTTTGGCTATAACTCTCTAAAAATGCTTTATAGTTATTTCCCTTACAAACCTGAGCAACGCCGGGCGATACTGCTAGTATATTATAAAGGCTGGTAATCATTGAGCTTAATACATGGAGCTATAAAGGTTTCATGACATAAACCTTTATAAAGGTCTATGATATATAGTCTGCAGGTCTAGTAAAGCTACTGCCCCGAATTTCACCAATTAGTTGCATCATAACACTTAAATAATAAATTAATTTTAAGCCAAAAGATCTTCAGATGACGGAATAAAAGTTGTAGTCTTTAAATGGCCATTTTGGAAGTGTTTGGTTGTTGCTGTCTTGTACAATTAAGTATGAAGGTAATTTAGCGCTATATTGCGGAGTTATTTCCCTTTAACCAGTCAAAGTGAATCTTTCAGAGTTGATTTACGTATTAAAAATTTCAATGGATGAAGCTAAAAAAAAAAAAAAAATTTCTCATATTTGAGAAAATGGATATTAAACTAAAATGGTTTTAAACAGTTTCATTGAGGGTATGTCAGGGAACGATCCTTGCTCATTATGTAGATAAGGAATGAGTTGAAATTACATATGATGTGCCCAGTACGAATAGTGAACACACGAGGTGCATGTGATATTACACACAGGTTAACAGACAAAAATTTTGTATGTGGTGGATGTACAAGAGCAATAATCACTAAGGGTGCACAGGAAGTAGATTTTATCAAATGCCCAGTAGATTCTCTAGAGGTTGTAGTTTATCTAGCTGACCTAATTAGCAATGGGAGAAGTTGTTCTGAAAATACAGCTGCTGGTATAAGAATAAGCTGTTATTTCTGTTGGTAAGAAAAAGTTTCTTTCCAAGTGGAAGACAGATTGTATGATGCTTGTGTTCAAATAACTCTGCTCCTTGATAGTGAGATGTGGACTCTCAATGCAGAGAACATGCAAAGATGAGAAAGAAATTAAGCTATCGTCTCCGTTGGATGTGCAGCATCAGTGTGCTTATGATAAAGAGCAAACATGTTGCAAGGTAAATTGCTTATGGTACTGTTTTCAAAATGTGACAACAGCAACAAGCTTCATCATCATCGTTTAACGTCCGCTTTCCATGCTGGCATGGGTTGGACAGTTCGACTGGGGTCTGGGAAGCCAGGAGGCTGCATCAGGCCCAGTCTGATCTGGCAGTGTTTCTACAGCTGTATACCCTTCCTAACGCCAACCACTCCAAGAGTGTAGTGGGTGCTTTTTATGTGCCAGGCGAGGCTGGCAACAGCCACGATCGGTTGGTGCTTTTTACGTGCCAGGAAAATCTAGATAAATCTATAGAAGTTAAATCATCAAGCTGATATAGCAATAGAATTAGTTTATATTTATATATGCTACATGAGATTTAATGGAGAATTGAGAATGCTTAAGTATATACACAGTTTTTATTATCAATCTTTATTCGGATTTCTTTACAGATCTGCCATTCTAATGCTTCGGATATTAACATCTACATGTACTTCTTATAAAGTATATGATAAGCCGTAAAATTTGAAGTAGTCGATATATAAACAAAAATTACATGCGTACTATAAGCAGAATCAGATGTACTGTGCAAGAGTGAAGTTTGTGCTGGTATGGCCCTGTGTTGCATATGGATGAGAACAGCTGTATAAAGTGTTGATCTCTTAGTGTGGATGAAACTTGTGGAAGAGAGACGTGCTCAAGATGACCAACTGTCTTGCTAAAACTGAGGATCTGGAATCAAAAGGCCTATATATACACATTTAAGAATCTCACCTAATTTTCCCTCTACTCTTTTATTTTCCATCACTGATCTATCTCTTGTCAACTGCAGTATTCTACTGCTGTAAGCAAATGAAAGTATAGCTGCATCTTTTCTATGATACCAGTTATCTTTATCTCTACTCTGAACTGCTTCAATTAACTTCCATCCTTCATTCATATATTGTTCTTCTTCAGTCATACTTTACATTGATCTCTCCACCCTTATATGCCACCAAATTACGTCTCCCTTTCCACTAAGCCACTTCCTGTTCCCATATCACCATACATCTCTCATTCTCTTCATGCACTACTCTCTGCACAAACTCTTTCAACTTCTTGTTATTCACACTCTTGTTACCTATACCTCTGCCACATACATCATCTCTTTTTATCTTGCTGCCCTTCACCTTCCTGTAGTACCAATCGACACCTACTCCCCAACTCATATGTATCATGGATCATCCCTTCTCATCTACTACATTCACCTCTTGGAGTTCTATTATGCAAATGACCAGATGATCTGCTGCATGAACATCAAGAAACTATCTAGTCATGTAATTACCTACCAAGTTGGGGGGGCACACCAGCCAGACCGGTTACATTCTCATCAGAAAATGGGATAAACAGATGTTTCATCATCATTTAACGTCTGCTTTCCATGCTAGCATGGGTTGGACGATTTGACTGTGGTCTGGCAAACCAGATTCCAATCTGATCTGGCAGAGCTTCTACAGCTGGATGCCCTTCCTAACGCCAACCACTCTGAGAGTGTAGCGGGTGCTTTTATGTGCCAACGGCACGAGGGCCAGTTTGGTGGTACTGGCAACGGCCACGTCCAAATGGTGCGTTAAATGTGCCACCTGCACAGGAGTCAGTCTAGCGGCACTGGCAACTTCCTCATTCGAATGTTTCACGTGCCACCAGCACAAGTGCTAGTAAGGCAATGCGGTAACAATCACGCACGAAGGCCAGTATCTTGCTCTGGCAATGATCTCACTCGTATGGTACTGTCTGTGAATGTAAAGTGAGGAATGTACAAGGTTACATAGGTTAGTAGTTAGTGACTTCAAACTTAGGGTTAGAAGAACACAGAGACACAAATCAGTCGGAAGAGAAAGCTATGGAAAACTTAGTGAAGCAGTCAGAAATGTAGAGAAGTACAAGTTGAAGTATTTGACAAGGAGACGGAGGGGATAGAGATGTATAGCATAGAAGAGAACTGGGAGTTCCTTTAGAGCAGCCTATTGAGGGTATTGGACCAAGTCTGTGGCTAGTGCAAAGTTCCATCAAGAACAAGGGTGATGTGATGGTAGAACAGTTGTTAGTTGTCGGAGCACTGCATCCTTCAAAATTTCCATGCTTTCTGAGATTCGCCAACACTACACCTGATTCTCTCCCCTCCATATATACACACCAGCATGTATCTGACTCATGCATTGTTCGCTTTCCAGACATTTCTACATTACTACATGTGCTTTATATGCACTGTCTGACAAGTTGTGGTGCACCTGAGCACTGTATACAATAATTTCATTATTATAAAACAGAGCAAAGAGACAGGATTGAAAATATTGGAATGATGGGTGTAGCAGAGAATCATATTAGGTAGCTAGAGAAGAGAAGCAGAAAGGAAGATGCTTGTCAATGTTCCCCAGTATGAAAATCAAAGGTATGATTTTTAAAACTGTTGGGTAGCATGTATCGCCTCCATAGCAAGACACTTGTGCCTGTCCCTCTATCATACTTCAACCTCATCAGGTGGCATTATGCCAGGTGTTGAGAAGCTGAAGTATGATACATCAATATGTGACCTCGTGTGTACCATTGGCAATTTTTTTTCCTCTGTCTTCCCTTCTCGGGATCTTTCCTTCTCCTGTGTTTCCGATGAAGAGCTCCGCTCGAAACGTTAAACCCTCCTTCTTCCCTTCTTTCCTGAGCATCAAATAATACTTTATTTGTTCCACGTCCTCGCGTTGTTGTTTTTTTGTTTTTTGTGTTTTTTTGTTTGGATTAACTATATATATATATTAAGTTCAGCAAAATTTAGATTCAGATAAATATGGTACTTAAGTTAAATGCACCAGAATTTTGTATGGTATTATCCACATAAATCAAACAGGGTGATTATAATCAAAATAAGTAATAAGGATATCCTTGTTGCTTATTTTCATTTTATATATATATATATACGTACACACACACGTGCATGCGGGTTTTTGTCTTCTTAAGCCTCTAACCATTGTAGCGATGACATTTGGTAGTTGAGGTGAAATCACTGAAGTTTAGCAAATCCTCCCAAATAACCACTTAAACATGTTTACTGTATAGAATTTAATGTGCTTAGGCTACTTTGTAGGATTTCTTACATGTTATTGCAAAATATTTTCTTCATAATATTGGTTTTTAGGCTATTGATGACAAAGATGTAGTTGTCGAGACCCTCCCCCCTCCTCCTCCTTATCTTGTAATGAGATTTGTGTTGTAAACATTACCATTTACTTAAGAGCTTCCTTTGATATATGGTGCAAAAAAAAAAAATGTTGTTATTGTCGTAAATGTACATTGGATTTTTCTCTATTTATTCTGTCAAATGATATTTACTGATACAACACAACACACTAGGAATTCTTATCTCCTGCTAAATCCGCTTTCATATCTAAACTGTCTGTTCCATTGATGTGTCATTCTCAGCGTGTATTCATTATTATTCAGTTAATGTTCAACATAATGTACATTTCCTCACTTCTGATAGTATCTGGTCTGCAACTTTTGCCAACTGACTTTTACAATTTTTCTTTTGTTTTCCTCAGCTACTGAACACTGAGTTTACCTTTCTATTACAACATTTAACAAAAGGTTAGACTTTAACAGCCAATTTTATCTCATAGTTGACACTGAGATGTATTTTCTACAACATCCCAGTTTTACCATAGTTCTAGTATTTCTCTTTAAATAATCATCATCATCATTTAATGTCTGTTGTCTATAATGGCATAGGTTGGACAGTTTGACCAGAGCTGGTAAGCTGAAGGGCTGTACCAGACTCCAGTCTGATCTGGCGTGGTTTCTACAGCTGGATGCTCTTCCTATTACCAACCACTCTGAGAGTGTAATAGGTGCTTTTACATGCCACCGGCATGATGCCAGTATCTGCCACAACTACAATTACATTTGACCTGATGAGTCTACTACTTAAGCACAGCTTATTGCCGAAGGTCTCAGTCATTTGTCATTGCCTCCGTGAGGCTCAACGCTGAAAAGGTTCTTTTTATGTGCCATCAGCACAGGTTGTAGTTATGTAGCACCGACATTTCTTTTTAAATAATGAGTGTGTGTAAATGCTGTAATTTCTTCTCTAAACTGATATTTTTCATTGATTAAAATATTGTACCTTTATTATTTTCATTTGTTTTACCTTAAGTTGTTTTAATGATACACAACAAGTATCATTAAAATTTAGCACACGTTTGCTAGAATCATTTTGTTTTTCTGACTTTAGAGAGCTAATCCTTCTGGAAGTTTCCACAATTGTTCTCAATTATTATTGTCATTCAACAATTTAGATATAAACTACCCCTCCTCCTTTTCATCATCAACATCCATGTTCCATGATGGTATCAGTTGAATGATTTGACAGGATCCGATGGGTCCAGAGACTGTAACATGCTCCAGTGTCTGTGGCATGGTTTCTGTAGATGGCTTTGTGCTGAGAGGTAAGGGCTTAAATTATGAGAGAAGGGGGCCATAGCAAACAGGTTTCTTGCTGTGGAAGAGCAACACAATTACTTGTGTTTTAGAAAAGAGGCTGTGGAGCTGGGAAGAGATTAAAATAGTTGTGATCTGATGTCTGCATGTTCTCTTAAGGCTCAAGGTGAGTAGGAGTGAGTGGGGACAGAAGAACTATCAGTGTATATGGTAGAGGTTGCATGAGTGTATGGGAGTTTGAGGGATGTTGAATGGGTGAAGGAATGAATCTAATCCTTTCTGTTATAGGCACAAGACTTGAAATTCACATCAACCCCAGTACTCAACTGGTACTTTTTTTTTTACCAGTTCTTAAGCGATGAAAAGCAAAGTTGACCTCAGCAGAATTTGAACTCAGAATGGAATTCTGCTAAGCATTTTATCCAGTATGCTAATGATATGAATAAAGAACAGGTATTGATGATTAAGTAGTGGGTAGGGGAGTGTAGGTGACAACTGTAGAGTTTGGATAGGGGGATGAGGTGGATGTAGTGAAAATAATACAAAATTCTGAAATAATAATTCAATAAACCCTTCAGAAAAAAATCTCAACTATATTTATATCTATTTAGTTGTGTCATGTAAGATATCTTGTGGTATTTGTTCTGGGTGCTCCTTGGGTAGTTGATATAATTCATACCTGGTTTAACACCACTACCTGATTTTTGAGATTCCTTTACCAGAGTTCATTCCATTGAAGCTTTTGGATCAGGTCACTGATTTTTAAGGATAACTTCTTACCTTTCATTCACCAATGATACCAGCCCTGAAAAAAATAAAGGGTTATGGGTACTGCCCTTTTTTCCAGACAAAGTAGTAGGAGAGGGAATAATTTCCAAGTCTCTTTCTTCTTGTTGTCGGTAAGAGAGAGAATGAGTGAGTGTTGCACACTGAATCCCAATGATACCTTGAATTGCACTGATACATTGATTTACAATTAGGAATACCTCATGCCTGTCACCATCTCTTTGTAGAACATTGGCAAACCTCTTACCATTTAAGCCTCTAAGCTACAAGTACCTGATACTACTTAATATTCTCTTCTAACTATTCAGTATTGTTTCTTGCTCCATCTCTTCTTCTATTCCTAAATCTTAGCTTTAGTGGATCTATCATCATCATCATTGTTTAACATCCACTTTCCATGTTAGCATGGGTTGGACGATTTTGACTGAGGGCTGATGAACCAGATAGCTGCACCAGGCTCCAGTCTTGATTTGGCAGAGTTTCTACAGCTGGATGCCATTCAGGTCGACATATCTGCTGTGCCATTTCACTACCACGTCATCTTCTTTGCAGCTGGAACCTTGCTCTGCAGTAGTCTGTCTTCCTCCGCTTCCTCTAAGTCTCTATTTTCTTTTTCTTTTAATACACATCAACCAAAATCTTCATTGAACTTACATCTTGCTGAGGTATCTTTCAGCTTCAGTATCTTCAGATAATTTTCTTGGTTTGTACTTCTCAGTTCATTTAGCTTATTATCTTAACATCACTGATCACTAGCCAATGATCAGTGAAACAATGAGTGAAGGACTCAGTATATACAACTATTTGCCTATTCCTTTCCCTAGTGAAATGAAGTCTGCCTTGTGCAAGTGTTTGATTAGTTGGTAGTCAGGTAGTTGGCTGGTTTCTTGAAGTTAATGTGGTAAATGTTTAAATTACACTGGTTTAGAAGAAAATGTTTTTTTGCTCTGAGACAAGGGTATGAATGGGTGTTTTTTTTTTACAAACTTTCATGTGGTGAACTCAATTTTCTGAACAGTTTTGCTCTATTGCCTCTAGCTTTTTGCTTTCACATATCCCATTTTAATTAAACTGTATATAAGTTCAAAATATAGTGTGTTTATTTCATCTGTTACAAAGGCATATTACAGAAAAAAATTCAGCGTAGATACAGAACATTGAACCAAATTACTTGGATAATACAATACACACAAAATCATAGTATAGCAGACATCTATAAGTGAGTTTGTTTTGGATGATCTTTTGTACTTTACCCCTGGGATGTCATCAGGAGCATCCAGCAAAGTCCCCCATTATGCTGGGATTCCACTTGCCTTGGTAGTTGCTCTCCATTTTGATGGAACTTTTCTTTATGCTCATCATTCACTGTTCCGAGCTTTGGAGGGAAGAGGTTGAGGTGGGAGTAAAGAAAGTGAATTTTGAGTGTCATTTGGCATCCCATATCCTCATAAGACTGTAACAACTTCTCAGTACACTCTTGGTAATCTAGTACCTGTGTGTTACCAAAGAAGCCATGGTAGACTGACTTAAATGCTTTCCTCACTCAGTTCCTTTAAGGTATGAAGCTTCTCAAAGTCCTTATCCTTCAGCACCTCTCAGATCTGAGGTCCGAAGAAGATTTCCTCTTTGAGCTTAGCAGAACTTAGAACTGAGAAACAAGTGTTGGAAGGCAGCACTATTTTTGTCTATGGCCTTCACGAAATTCTTCGTTAAACCAAGCTTCATCAAACCAAGAAGAGGAGGAAGAAGCACCTTGTTCATGACCACCAGAGGATTTTCTTGGACACTGTGTTCACTAGGCATGAAAGTGCTCCTAGATCCCTAGTCCTTCTGCTTGTAGTGCTTGGACACAACCCAACTGTCCCAAGGACAAAGAAAGCAACAGTACTTTGTGAAGCCTATTTGCATACCCATTAGGAGCCCAATGACCTTGAGGTCCACACATAGATTCCACTGGTACTTGATAGCTTCCAAAAGTAGTTCCATATGGTCATACAACTCCTTCAAATGGGCTGAGTAGGCAATGGGAATGCTGGGGTAATAATTTCCATTGTGCAAAAGCACAGCCTTCAGACTTTGCTTGGGAGAGTCTATGAAAAGATGCCTGTCTGAGGAATTGTGTGGGAAACCAAGGAAGGGGAACAAGCCAGAGACAGTTGTGCAGTAGCACAACCTGTTTTCCATATCAAAGAATGAAGCAAAGTCCTAGTTTTGTGTCCTGACACTGGTGATCCTTACATCTGCCTTGACCAGATTCCACTGCTAAAGCCAGGATGCCAGGAGCTCTGACTGCTGCTTTATATAGATACAAATCATGGGCAAGGTCATTGAGGTCTTCCTGTGTGATCCAGTGCCACTTGCTCATGAATAAACAGAGTCATTGTCTTCAGAAGAGATTGACTTGGCAGAATCTTCCCCTGATGAAGGAAGAAAATCCTTATTTGTTGGGAGTGTAGGGACAGGGAGATCATCTGAGTGGGGAACAGGTCTCATAGCTGAGGAAAGGTTGGGACATTTGATTTTGTTCTAGAAAAAGCCTTGAAATTCGTTAAGTTTGTTAGACAAAAATAACAATCATCTGCATGGCTTCATGGCTCTCTCCAGACCATCAGGACAGCAAAGTTGAAGGATGCTTTCTTGCTGTTAGACCATGCAATTAGTTCATTGTAGCAGGGTTTACAACAAATGTGTGGGTCCCAGGATATGTTCTGATCTCCAGTTTTACTATCAAAATAATGAAAGTAAGCAATTCCCAGGAGGGATGCAATTGTTTGGTGCTGTGTAACTTTCGTGAAATCCACACAAATGTAGCAGAATGAATTTGCTTTGTTGATGCATCCTCAGTGCTTTGAAGTACCTGATGCCATTGTAGAGACATGTATCATATATATATATATATATATATCACAAAAATCTGGAAAACAAAATAAAAATTGATCATATATATGGTTATGTAAATTGTCACAAACTCATAATTATGTATATCTCAAAACCTAGAGGTGACGAGTGAAAACTGGTTTTGTATCTGAAATCAGCACCCACAATTTAGGCTAGAACAACTATTTTTATGTTTGCTTCAATTTCTCTGTGAACCAGTGCTTTTTGTGTCAAAGGATTCCAGGATCCTAGATTCTTCTGCATTCTGTGGACCATATCCACAAACCCCAATGTGTGCTGAAAATCTAACATGGTGTTGCTTCAATATCTTTTAAATAACCAGCTGTGTTTATAAGGTTACCACCATTCACTGTTGTGGCAGTCTGCAAGAAATCTTCATATAAGCAGCCATTTAACTTCTCTGTCAGTCTTCATTGTTTTGTATATGCAGAGTTAACTTGCTGTTGTGTTACTTGTGGTTAGTCTAAACTTAATTAAACTGTTACACATCCTCACTTCCTCAATTAATTATTCTATTTCTCTGCCAACAATGCTTTAAGGCATGCTTTAGTTTGTTCATGAATTGTTTTGTGGATGTTGCAGCATGGGGTAAATAGCTTTTATTTCGAGATATTGGCTGACTTCTTCTATGTATTGTAAACTATATTGTTTACTGATATTACTGCAACCCGACTACAATTGCACCTCTTGAAGTCTTAGGTATTGTGAGAGATACGGAATGACTGAAACTATCTTTCTAATTTTGTCTTTCTTTTGAATATGTTCCTAGGAATTAGAGGTGAAACTAATTTGCTGCCAAAAGTAATTAGCGTATGAGTAGGAGTGGCAGTGTGATATGTAGCTTGCTTACCAACCACATGGTTTCGAGTTCATTCCCACTGCATGGCACCTTGGGCAAGTATCTTCTATTTAGTAGATGGAAACTGAAAGAAACCTGTCGTATATATATATATACGTATGTATGTGTGTGTATATGTTTGTGTGTCTGTGTTTGTCCCTCCAAAATCACTTGACAACCGATGCTGGTGTGTTTAGTGTTTACGTCCCTGTAACTTAGCCATTCGGCAAAAGAGATTGATAGAATAAGAACTAGGCTTCCAAAGAATAAGTCCTGGGGTCAGTTTGCTCAAATAAAGGTGGTGTTCCAGCATGGCTGCAGTCAAATGACTGAAACGAGTAAAAGAGAAAAAAAAACACTAATAGATGTTACTGTGAAAAGAAATCTAGGTTAGAATTTATACAGCTACTTTACAACAGGTGAATAAAGCATGTTGAATGTGACGATGAAATATTTGAAGTAATTTTATTCTTTGTCCGTATTACTTTAAGTGAGGGAAACATGTCTCTTATTGTCCATTAGAGCAGTAGTAATACTTTGACCCCAGAAATTAAAGGCTAGATTTAGGTGAAGATAGAATGTTAATAGGAAAATATTGAACAAAGAAAATGTATTTTGTTCATAATAAAAGACTTAATAATCTAAAGGATATGGCCACCAAGCATAGCCAACACAAAGTGAGGGATTCGTATTATGTTACTACCTACAGGTTTTACTCTGCGACATAACTCGTTGGTGTAAGCAGCAGCAGTGTTGTAAAATAGAAGAGTGTTTCTTTAGTTTATATAAAGGTGCTGAGAGTTTGAAGATTTGAGGTCTGAGTGCTGATAATACAGTCCTCTATTAGGTTGCATCATTAATCAAGACAAAAATAAATTAAATGCATCAAAAGAAACTTTTACCAATGAATATTGGGAATATGTTGTTTATGACCCAGATCAGCCTTGATTAGCGAATGTATGATGAAAGGTGTTCCAATCATGACCATCCTGCCTAATTTCAGACTACATTTTCTTTTATCTTTTAATCAAGAGAGAAGGTAGGTTCTCTGAGAGTAGTGAGTGAGTGTGTGTTTGTGTGATGGGGAAGTATCCTTAAACTAGGGACCTGGTTCAAATGCTTGCAACAGAATAGTCGCCTCCATCTAGTACATGGGTATTTTTAGTGGCGTTAAACCAAGTAATAAATGAAGTCTACCACCTAAGTAGACCATGATTTGATTTGAACTTAAAATCCAAAGAGCTGAAACAAATACTGCAAAGCACCCACTTCAACATTCTTATCCTTCTGCAAATCTACCACCCTGGATTGGTACCTTTCTTTTCTTTTTTTTTCTTTTTTTTTTTCTCAAATACTTTTCCTTTTAATTGACCCTGAAAAAAATGTCAGGCAAAGTTGAACTTGGTCTGATTTGAACTGGGAGCACAGAGATCCGGGACAAATATTAGACAAGACATTAAGCTGACACTCTAACGACTGCCATTTCATTACATTAAGATGGTGTGGAGTGTTATGTTGTTGTTATTTCTATTAGATCAAGTGACTACACAGAACCTCTGTTCATTTTGAACTAGTCACTGTAAACTGTTAAAGTTAGAACGAAACTCCTAACCTTCTTGCTGTAATATGTTGTTGCTCCATTTTAATATTTATAAACAACTAGAAATTCTGTTTTGCATTTGTCAGAACAAATTTTGAAGAGAGACAGGATTGATCAATTGAGTTACATAAGTTAGATATTGATCATTCATCCTACATTATACAGCACCGAACAAGTCTGTAGAGGAGGCGTGTGGATACACAATACATTATTTTCTTTACAACACACACACACACAGCTGAACAAAGATATTTCTGTATGTCTGCAAGTAAATGTGAGTGTATAAACTCTCATAAGCTGGTGTCTATCATTGAGGTTTAAGCTGATTATTTCATAACAGAACACGGGTTTATGACGACAATACTGACACAATCTTCAATAAAACTTGAATTTCTAAATCCATCCATCGTATTTCCGACTAATAATCCAGTGTTCTTGCTTCCCTAATAACTGATTCTCTGGTAGATTTCAGTAACATGCTTAGGAAAAAGAGAAAACAAGGATTCTGATATAATCAAATAATTTTAGACTCTTCTTAGTAACTCAAAGAACAATGACAATATCTAAATAATGCTTCCTCTCTTTCACTTTTATTTCTATTCTTTCTCTCTCTCTCTGCATATATATATATATATATAAATACAATTCTGTCCTCCTCAGTACCAAGTGTACATTAAATTTGTAAACATTTTTAGTCAGTAAAACTTTATTGACCAACTGAAGAGAGAAAGCAGTTTTGGAAATCAATTTAAATATCTGTAACGAACCTAAGTTCCAGCAATTATCTTTTCGCAAATAATTCTGTCATTGAAGATAAACTTGCATATTGGTAGGACACACTTTGGTATTCTTGATTTGTCTTCAAAATATGACACACAGTAAGAAAACGAGAAACCAAAGTAAGACCAATATCGAAACCACAATCTTGTTATTAAGCTTATCATATTGTATATTCAAACTGAGAAAGTGTTTCAACATGAGTTATTTACATTTAAAAGTCCTCACCTATACACCAGCACTTTTCTATTCTTTATGGAATTTTTAATATATATGTTAATACATACTCAAAGTCATTTAAATGGAATTCAAGTGAAAGATTTTGAAAATATTTTATTAACAAGGAAAAAAAAATCTGACATCAAACATAACATTTTATATATATTTTGAGTGTTTGAGTTACAAGGAACCAGGGTGTTAAATAGAAACCTGGTCAGTAAGTCTATTGATTATAGTTCAATCTGCAGCAACAACATTACATAATCTGTACATAACATTATCAGAATAATATATAACCTATCACAAGATGTTGCATACGGTTTCAATCTGTTTTTATTTGACAATCTATCACAGAGAAATCCCAAGAATGAGATTTAAATTGGATTCAGAGAAAAGAAATTTTGGGGGAAATAAAATGTTAACCATAACAAAATAACTGAAATCATAAAAGGATGCTAAGGATGATTTTTCTGTATTTGTCTTTTATTTTAGAATCTCAGTGGCTTACAAGAATTTTGTGTTACGTTAAACGACAAATTCTCATATACCAGTGACATTTTATAAAATGAAAATAATGTACATTATTGTATTTGTTCAAAGAGATAACTTTAAAAATGTGACAAAGCTAAAACTTTTATATAAGTTGAAGCTATTTAAAAACATTAAAACTCGTTTCATTTGTTAATGTTGATACTGAGATATCTTTGATAGAAAATACATTTAACAAAATTGAAATTATGAATGACTAACTCTGTTATGTGTCATTAATTCATTTGAACTCAAAAATACTTATTTTCTCTTTTTTAAGTGGTATGTCTGGTAGTTTTGATGAGTTAACTGAAAATATTAAATAAAGCTCACGGGTTTACCATGAGAGAGGAATTCCTCATTAAGCAATCAAAATTTCGTATCATAATGAATTGAAAGTAAACAAATTTTAAAAAGAACCCAACTTTCTCATCTGCCCCAACAGAAAAATACTTGTTTCTTTGATAGCTTCAAATTGTAGGGATAATTAAAAAAAAATATATATTGTATAAATCATTTTTTCAATATATATATATATATATATATATATATATATATATATATATATATGTATATATAGTAAAGTTAAAGAGAAACTTTATTTGAAACAATTGTGTTGTTGTTGTTAATAGGAATAAATATTAGTAAATATTAAATCATAGTAAGCTTACAAAGATGATTTTATTGACTTAAATCAGGAAAAGAAATTTTTTTTTTCTGACTTCATTGCTTGAAACTAAATTAATAAAGATGAATATTTGTTTGTAGAATGCGAATTGAAGTTAAGTAAACCAAACACCAATAGAAATCTCCAGAAGCATTAAGAGCTACAAAATGTTGCCCTCTTCAAAAAACCTTTTAGCAAGCTTTTTGAGAGTTTTAATAGTTTTTTTTTCTTCTTTTCTTTTTTTTTTTATTTAATGAGGGATAAAGTTAAGTATATTAGGTCATGTTAAAGGAACACAAAACAATAATTTCCAAAATTTCTAATATCTTGGTGGAGGATAAAAAGCATGCCAAGTCATTTGTCATACAGATGAGCCAATGAATAGAAAAGATCAGCAGGGAATGTTTTATGATTTAATAAAATCAAATTTCTTTACATATATAGCTCTGGCAGACTTGCACTTTTGCAATCACATGCAAACATTCTTACATTCAAGCCTAAAATCCTGAGCATCTTAATAATTAACTTACAAAAAAAATATTCTTAAGATTTTCATAGTTTTCTTTTTATACAAAATTATGTCCGTTTTGTTATGTAATTGAAGTAATTTTTGCTAGGTTCTTTTTAACTGTATATTCTAAGTTTTATACCATCACTTCATGAAAGTAACAAAAGCATTGAATTGATCATCATGTAGTGTGGCTGGTTTGAAGTTTAATAATTTCGGCTGTAGAGATTAACATTTTTGTTTTAAAAATAATTCCCGAGTCCCGACAACAATTACAGGCTTAGATTTCACTTTGGCTCACTTAGAAACATGAACCAAAGAGAGCCTCTACGTGATTGTTGGGTCTGCTAAAAATAGCAGCCACACTCTATCAACTTAAACCTACCATCTTAAAACAGGAATGACACATTGGATGATGTAGTCCTGCACAACCAAGGCTGCACTGGGGATAAGCAACAACAGCACAGCCTGTGTGAATGCATTTATTTTCTGAACAATTTTACATATTTGAGCAGGAAGAAAACTGATCTCTTAAATTATGTTAAGAAATGGTTGGATCAATTATATGTTGTTTCATCTTACGTATTAATAACATTAGATATTTCTTCAAACAAATCCTTTTGATACAAAGGTTTTGTTTTTCTTTCAGCTCTGATGAACTACATTTATTTGATATTTGTGTACCTAGTGTCTGGAACATTACTTTTAACTTACTATTATTAAAGTTAAAATTGTTCCCTAAAATTTTGCTCCTGAAACTCTGTTAAAAGAAGAAAAAAAAAAGAATTCTATCAAAACAACAACATATACACACACACAACACATACACAAATGTGTACACACTCTCACCTTTGCACTCTAATCTCATGGCATTAACAGAAGATGCACATTTTGAGATAAAGAAACAGTAAATAAAAAGCACAGATTTATAATTCTGTATCTGTGGACAAACTATATATGTGCATACACATGCACACATTCATACATCTAATGATTCCATTTAGTTAGCAGCAGTTCTATATCGTATTAATAGAAAACCTTAGCATTATGCAGTTTTCTATATATTTTTAATATTTGTTGATGATTTTAAGCTACAACAACAACAGCAATGAAGAGTGACAGAATAGATTTATGTACTGAAGAAAACGGGGTTGTTTTTTTATAA
This sequence comes from Octopus sinensis, assembly GCF_006345805.1. Classification (NCBI taxonomy): domain Eukaryota; kingdom Metazoa; phylum Mollusca; class Cephalopoda; order Octopoda; family Octopodidae; genus Octopus; species Octopus sinensis. Next base: position 199,574,723 of record NC_042997.1, on the reverse strand, counting down.
ACTTATTGTTGTAGTGGATTCTGTTTTTAAAGAATTATCAGTTTGGAATCATACCAAATATAAATTTTAAGCAGCTAATCCAAGAGAGTTCATTTTTTAAAATATTTTTTATTAAAATAGCTTGTGTGTGTGTGTATTTATACACAGGGTGATTCAAAAGTACTTTTAGCATTTAAATGATATATTAAAGATTTTATTTTGTTGTAATTTTGTTTTTATACATTTTTCAATACTATGTTTGCTATTTTGATTTTTTTTTATATAGTTTAACATATATATATATATATATATATAGATATAAACATTGTTTTATATATTTCAGAGTGAAATGTGTAGACTAGAAGTTAGGATGTTTGATTGAAGGTTGTAAGCTTGTGAGTTTGACTACTGGTTTGGGCAACACGATGTGTCCTTGAGCACTGAACTACATTTCACATTGTTTCAGGCCACTGAGGTAAAAAAAAAAGAAAAAAAAAGGGGGGTAACGATTGAGTGTTGCAGTTTTCTCCTCCTCCTTGACATTCTGCTGGGCCAGTGCTGTGGAGACCGGGGAGGCTGTCTATATTTATTTGAGATTACATAGGCACCTAAAGCAATTAGCAAAAGCAAGGTACATGCTACCAAGTCATTCAATCTTGGAAGTCATGATTGTAACAATTGTAAGATTTATTATTTTTAAAAGTTATTATTATGAAAAGATAATAGTCTCTGACCAAATACTGGTACTATATATATATATAATATCATCATTTGATGTTTGTCTTCCATGCTGGCATGGGCGGGACCATCTATATATAAAACATCTTGTACAGTTGGAGGGAAAGTGAATTATGTTAGCTCTTGGTTGATACTAATTTCAGGTGAGAAAACCAAAGAAATGCAAAATGAAGTGCCTTGTCAAGGACCAAAAGGTAAAAAAAAAAAAACAATACAGAGCTGAGGGCTCAAATAACAACATTATGTTAATGTGCCCGTAGATACATATGTATATATATACACACACTACAATTTACACATGTGTGTATGAATGTGTGTGTATATATATGTGTATATATATATATTTAAATGTATGTGAACCAATGTAGTAGAGATGCAAAAAACTCATATTTACTCATTTCTCCATAATACTGAAACAATGATGAAAAAATCTTCATTGAATTTTGATCCTTATAGGGTTCTCACCAAAATTGTCTACATCACCTGACCAATCCCAGAGAAATAAGTAACCAATATGCTTATACACATATGCTACTAATTTGCATATTACAAGGCCTGCATTCAAATACATGCACATGTATATATTTACATACATTTATATATATGTACGTGTGTGTGTGTGTATATATATATATATATATATATATATATATATATACACACACACACATGTATGTGCATATGTATATACATGTATATGAGTGTATAATATACATACATGTGTGTGTGTGTGTGGGTATATATTGTACATATAAACACACACTCATGCGTACACACACATCTATATTATTTATATATATATTCCTAGGCGCAAGATTGGCTGTGTGGTAAGTAGCTTGCTTACCAACCACGTGGTTCCAGGTTCAGTACCACTTGGGCAAGTATCTTCTACTATAGCCTCAGGCCAACCAAAGTCTCGTGAGTGGATTTGGTAGACGGAAACTGAAAGAAGCTCGTCATATATATATATATTTGTATGTGTGTATATATTTGTGTGTCTGTGTTTGTCCCCCCACCATCGCTTGACAACCGATGCTTGTGTGTGTATGTATGTCCCCGTAACTTAGTCTATTGGTCTCTTTTGCCGAACAGCTAAGTACTAGGCTTGCAAAGAATAAGTCCTGGGGTCGATTTGTCCGACTAAAGGCGGTGCTCCAACATGCCCACAGTCAAATTACTGAAGCGAGTAAAAAATAAGAGCATATGCATAAATGAAATGGAAATATGCTAAGAGAGATAAGTCAGAATGACCATGATGTATTTATTGCAATTATCCCTGCTTCCAAAGAAGATAGAATAATTGCTCAGTGGCATTTGGGACAATTCCCAAATGAAAAGGGGTGATAATCTTAAGAATCAAATATTCTCTAAAACTAACGTACCGTACCGTTTAAAATAAGAAAAGATAATCTGATTGGCTGGGGGGAAAAAAAATCATTGGATCTACTTAGTTTTGTATCTTATGATAATGAGCTTGTTTAACCCTTTCCGGAATCCAGGACCCCCTTCGGTCATGACACTGACCATGGGATTGCACCTAGAAAGTTACCCTCCTAGTCACAAGTCTGGGCATGGTTGTTTATGGAAAACCAACAGTCGCCCATGCATACCGGCCTCCCCTCTCCACGCCACCAGTGTTATCCAAGGGAAAGGCAAAGGCCGATACAGCTTGGCACTTGTGACGTTGCAACTCATTTCTACAGCTGAGTGAACTGGAGCAACGTGAAATAAAGTGCCTTGCTCAAGAACACAACATGCAGCCCGGTCCGGGATTCGAGCTCACAACCTCACGATCGTAAGGTCGACGCTCTAACCACTGAGCCATGCGCCTTCACATAACCCTTTAGCATTCAGATTATTCTATCAAACATAATGCTTATTGATTCCCATTGATTTGAATTAATCATGCATTATCTCATATCTTCAAAATCTTTATGGTGTAATTACTTAATGTAGAATAACATTGTAGGGTAGGTGTGAGAGCCTGGATCTGGTCAGTTTGAACATAAAACAGATTAACTATTTTGGCCAGATATGGCCGGTTTAAATACTAAAAGGTTAAGTATCTCAGTTTTGCGAGATACAAGCTAGTGCACCTGCTGTGCTAATGCTACCTACTGAAGCTGAAACACGTCCAAAATTGCCTTCATTAATCCTGACAATAAGATTGTCTTAGTGTTAATGACATGTCAAGTTTTGGGAATTCTTCAGTCTTACAATTATCTCCGCCTTTCATGTGCAGTTTGTCCCAGTTACCATCAATGGGTTGTTCTACTTTCTCTGGAAGTGGAAATGATTTCAGTAAATGGTGAATTTACCTTGCATGGCATTTAATATACTGTTATTCTGTTGTTTGTGTGTATGTATGTGTGTATATATAATGTGTGTGTGTATGTATGTATGTATATATATATATATATATATATATATATATATATACATATATATATACACACACACACACATATCAGTGTGTGCGTGTGTGTACATTTATATATGTCATTGTATGATAGTTGTAAAGGAGCATCACTGTTATAAATGCGTTGTTGTTTGTTTCAATCTGTCATGAAAACATGTCTGGCCATGGGAAAATTTTACCTAGCATGGAGGTTGGCAACAGGAATGGTATCTACCCAAAGAAAACCTACCTCAACAATTCCCATTCAACCCAAGAAAGCATGGAAAAGTGGATGTTAAAATGTTAAGGATAATTATGTGGGTATATTTGTGTGTGTGTGTGTGTGTATATATATATATATATATGATCACGAATACACACACCAATCTTCACTACCATATACCAAGTCTTCCTTTGTCTCCCTTCTCACTCCTTTATACAACCATCATTATCCATACAAAACATATGCTTATATATTCTTACTCAGAATCACTACCATAGATATATACGTGTGTGTGTGTGTACATACATACTTACACACACACACATATATCCGTTCATATTTTTCATTAAGAGAACAGAACTGCTTTAGTGAAAAGATGTGTTTGGAAAGTTTTAATTAATTTTAAGTTTTGTAACAGAATCCTAATGTTATCTTCCTATTTCGGTCTTGTTTTTTGAACACTAGAGCATTTAAAATTTTAATGTTCTTATTATATACATTGGGTTATAGGTATCTTGTCAGAAAATATACTAATAGTGTTTCTACAGATTTTGATTAAAAAAACCATAGAGTAGAAAATATAGAATTTTCTATTAAAAAAATGGTATAAAAAGATTACAAGGTGATGTTTTTTTTTTTGTTTAGTTAATTTGTAAAGAAGAAAAGTATATTCAATGAATTTCAGATCCAAACCATTTTTGATTGTTTAGAATTAGCATGAACTAACATTCATGTTGAATATATGAAAAGAATATTTTGACGTAGTTTCAACAACCACACAATCGAAAACTAGCTTTGCTAATTTTAAAAATATATAAAATGCAAGGTTAGTTATACATGTAGCTTCGAGAGTAAGTTATAATAAATGCCCTTATAGCTTAAATAGAGAAGGAGGTGGGGCCGAGGGGAGAAAGTGAGAGATTGTTTAATAACAACTTGATTTCTGCTAAATGCAATAATATAAATGACAAAGACAATGAGATCCTTCAAGAATAACATGTTATTAAAAGGAGCAATATACATTGCGGATTTAATTTTTTTCTTCATCGGTCATGAATGTGTGGAATAATGTTTGTAGTGATATTTGAAAGAAAGAAAGGAAAAAAAAAAAAGATGAAATAACAGATTTGTGAAATGTATTTACAGAAAAATGTACAATTTCTTTGCCAGAATGAGAGTAACTACTCCTGTTTTCTCGCATCTTAGAAAAATTTCCATCAAGTAAACTAGGTTAAAGCTCTGATTATTACATAGGCTCTTATGCATCTGTTCATCTAAATAAAGAGCTTGGTAATTTGACCAATTTTCAAGAAAGTAATCAATAGAATTTCATATATTATTCTATACATTTCAGTAAACTCTACAGTATAGTATATACACAGTTTTTCATATTGTATCTTTATATATATATATATATATGTATGTATATATATATATATGTAATTTCTTTGTAAGAAAGCATGAGAAAGCATAATGCATATATATGTACATTAACATACATTCTCTTTGGAAATACTTTAATGCATGTGTGGACTATTTGTGTAATATTTTAATCCATTTTATACATTCTTTCATATTAAAATTTTTTCAAAACCATTTATCAGTATAATGAAAATAATTAGCATATGATGATTAACAAATATACTTGCAGATTAGAAATTACAGAAAATAGAAAGACAGTTTACTTTACACTTGTTTGTTCAGAAATATATATAAGTCTTAGTTTATAGAATCTGGGCCAAAAGTAGATGAACCGAAGGCCGTAACTCACAATTGGTTGCGTTAATTTCTATTAAGGAATGCTAAAATTCCATTCTACCAAAAACAAATAGAAAATGTAGCAAATGATATCTAAAAAAGAAATTTTTTTTTTTATTTTAAACTGAAACCTAAGCATGGTACCTTAAATTTGATTTTATGTAACAGCTCTTCCATAATGTATTTATTAAAATGAAAACAACATTTATATAATCTTGCATACATTTCACATACACACTTGAAACTATAATGTAGGAGTGACAGCCTAGTTCCAACATACATACATATGAATAAATATGTATATAAATGCACACTTATTCATGCATATATACTTACATACACATACTCTCATATATATCTATGAGTATCTTTTTTTTTTTTCTCTTCGTTTGATTGTTATATGCCCTTCTTGATAAAACCTCAATACCATATATATAGATGCTGTACTGAAATATCCCTGATGGCCATTAAAAGAACAGAGATGATAAGATGGAAAAAGAAGACCCAGTCACAAGTGGCAAGGATAAACAACATTGCAGAATCTCACAATTAAAGAGGCTGCAACAACATATTAGCAACATTTGATAGGCAGAGAAAAGTGGGGCAGAAAAGAATTTAATCTCTTTTTAAAGATTTTCAATGTCCACAAAAAGTAATAGACATTTAACACACCAATCGTGAAGCAAGGGTATTAGTGTGTGTATAACTGTGTGTGTGTGTGTCTGTATATGTATGTGTACTCACACATATACATATATATATATACATATAATTATATACATATATATAATTATATACATATATATACATATAAGTATATTCATATATATATACATATAATTATATACATATATATATATATATATACATATAATTATATACATATATATATGTATATAATTATATGTATATATATATATATACACATATAATTATATATACATATACATACATATATATATGCATATATATATATCCATACATATATATATATACATATATATATATATACATACATATATACATACATACATATATACATACATATATATATACATACATATATATACATACATATATACATACATATATATACATACATATATATATACATATATATATATATACATACATATATATACACATACATATATATATATACACATACATATATATACACATATATATATATACACATATATATATACACATACATACATATATATACATACATATATATATACATACATATAGATATATATACATACTTATACATGTATGTATGTGTGTGTATATATATAGATGTACATGTATCTAAATGTGTGTTTATATATATATAAACTTTGATAAATGTTCTTAGTGGGTACAAATATTGTCAAATTGCATTTCTTTTTTTTTTGTTGTTTTTTTTTTAAGGTAAATATCAAGTTAAAAAAATAGACAGAAAGTATGTAGTTGATAGCAAATCTCAAGTATTCTAATTTGTTATGTTTAAGAAGTGGTGGAAGAAGGCCTTTCTTTGGCTATTATTATTATTGTTGTTATTATTATTATTATCATTATTATTGAAGTGTTCAGTAGAAGATATATAAAGAACTTTGGTGGGAAATTGAATAGAATAAACAATCTAATAATAATAATAATAATGTCAAGTTTTTTGTTTCGAAGAACAAGTTTTAAAATAATAAATAACAATATTGCTGATCAAATTTTCAAACTTCAATTTTTCAATATTGAAAGTATATCTATAATAATACTAATAATAATAATAATATAATAATAATAATATTCTATGTGAAAAAGAACAATGCTTAGATTGATGTGGTGCAAAATATATAATTAAATGATCTCATGCATTATATATGTAATGTGTACCGTTTTTAGTACAGTTTATGTGCCATGCATGTTATATCCCTCCTGTCGTTCACTTATCAGACTATAGGAGGATGTGTTCAGAGTGCACAGAAAATATTTTCTCAAATTTGAATATCACAAAGAAGACCATTAAAAAAAAACCCAAAGAAACATGAATGATAATTACAGACATTTGTTGTTGTTGATTTTGTTTTGTCTTTTTTTTTAAATTTTATTTCAGTTCTTTTTGTTTGTTATACACATATATGCATTCACATCCATAGACACACACAGCCACGCAAAAGAAATATTGATGCGCATGAGGCATTGATTTTTTTTGTTTTGTTTTTAAATTATTATAGATTAAAGCAGCAGAAAATATTGTTGTCACTTTGGTAAGCAGAGTGTTGTCAATACTTCTATACTCAGAGAATTAACACCAACTTGTGGATTCAAACTGATTAAACATTTTTTTTTTAATTATTATTTTTCAGTACTGTTACCAGTGTTTTTTTTTTTTTACATCATTTTGTTTACCATTAAGAAATTTGGCCACAAAATATTAGAGCAAAACAGAATCAAAAAACAAAAAAAATATATCGTTTAGGGAGGTTAATTAAAATAAACACTAATCGTAATATTAGTAATATTGGAACCTGAGCTATAGGGCTGGAAGTTTTCACGTCAATAAAATTATTACAAATAAAACTCTTTTTTTAATTATTCAATTGTAAACAAAATAAACATTAAAATACAAAGATAATTGATGTGTTTTTTTTTTTGTGTGGAATATTGTTAGTAGCATAAAACACGTACAATAATATTCTTAAATATTTGTTTCAAAAAACAGAAATGTAACATACCGTATCTATTATTAGTTTAAAAAAAAGATCAAAAGCTTACACAATATGGAATAAATGGGAAATTTGAATTTAATTTTTTTTAAGAAAAAAACATAAGAAAAGAAGAAAATGTAAGATTCTAATGAATATCTAGTTATGGAAGAAATACCTATGAGTCATTATATGAGAGACAACTGAGTTTAATGATGTTGATCGTTAAGTTTGAGCTGATCAGTGTTTTCCTTTCACGTGTTGGAATGTTCTTTAAATTTACCTAGCTTACAGTTTTTTGATAATGTATTTTGATACGTAAATTCCGAGGAAGTATTTTCAAGTAATTAACTATATTTTTAAATGTTCTTTATTTTTAATATTCTTTTTAAAACCTTCTAGTGTAATGATTTCAAATTTTTGCCACAATGGCAGCTTGGGGGAAGGGATTAAGTCGATTACATCGATCCCAGTACATAACTGGTACTTATTTAATCAACCCCCGAAAGGATGAAAGGCAAAGTCTACCTTGGTGGAATTTGAATTCAGAATGTAGCAACAGGCGAAATACCATTAAATATTTTGCCCAGCATGCTAGCAATTCTGCCAACTCACCGCCTTAAAACCTAACAGAACAATTATATGTAAAAGAATAAGCTGATATAATCTTAAATAGTGCTATAAACAATTTCACAGTTCCAGAAGCCATGTATTCTGTAATTGGCATTAAACAAATATTTTTATGAATATGAATTAAATAATAATAATCTTGCTAGATTTTCAATTTTTTCCCCTAAAATTCTGAGGTCAGATATTTTGAAAAACATTTCTAATGTTACTAACACCTAAATAAAATAAATTTGATGGATAAAATTATATCTGGTAGATAAGAGTATTAATTTCACATTATAATTTGTTGAGAATATAAATTTAATATAAATTTTGTATCACCGGGAGTTAGCTGGATGTCAGGACTTCTTCTACTCAGTATTTTGTTTCAGACACCCAGTATAATTTCATCCTGACAAAAATTAACTATACTATGCAAATGAGAATATATTCTGTAGATCTGTCTGCTTTGGTAGATTCTATCATAATTCACTTCGAGAGTAACTGAAAGAAAATAATCTGAAAGTTGCAGGGTTTTAATTTTTCTAAATAGTCATTAAAAAAAGAAATTAAGTTTTTCCTAAGCTAATAATGTACATTGTAATTCCTTTTGAAGAAGAAAAAAGACTTCAAATTATACTCTTCCCTGGTTAGTTATTATAGCTAATAAAGCTCTATTTCATGCAAGTAAATATATAGACAGTGTTTCTTTTTCAATATAGGGTGTCTTCAAGGTGGCAGAAACATTAGCACGCCGGGCGAAATGCTAAGTGGTATTTTGTCTGTCTTTACATCCTGAGTTGAAATTCCGCCAAGGTCAACTTTGCCTTTCATCTTTTTGGGGTTGATAAATTAAATATCAGATGCATACATGTGGCGACACTTGGAAATTGCATCACCAGTCTGGAACCCCTATCTTGCTCAGGACATTGACCTCCCGGAAACTGTTCAGAGACGTGCAACCAAGTGAATACCCTCCATCAGACATCTACCATATTCTGAATGCCTTGCTTTCCTGGGCATAGATACACTGAAGCTCCAACGTCTGGCAACTGACTTGGTAAACACCCACAAAATTATTAACCATCTTGCCAACAACAAACCTGAGCACCCTTTTGAAATCCATGTGTCTAAAACACAGGGGCATGCCTAGGAAGTCAGAAAACAGCACAGCTCTCATGACTTTCAGAAACATTTTTTCACACTCATCAGTTGTTTGATGCCGAAACATTGCATCCTTTAAAGCCTCCATGCTTCCTGAAATTCACCAACGCTACACCTGATATCCCCACCTTCATACACATGCACATCGTTACTCATACACTGTTCACTTTCCTGACTTTTGAACATAATTCTATGTGCCGTACATGCACCTTTGATGAGTTGTGGTGCACCTGAGCACTATACACAATAATTTCATTATTATCATCATCATTAATGCATCAATGAAGACTGTATCTTTGGATTCACTTGGATGTGTTGCCATATTACTGGCAAATAAATCCTGTTAATTCTCATTTATCATGCTCTCAGGTTTTATAATTTAGCTCTTTACAGGACCTCTGAGACAGTTTGGCATAAGTGAACTTGAGGATCTGGCTTTAAACTCACTAGGCCCATGTGGTGGTATTGAATTGGACAACAGATAAAGTGCATCACTGTCCTTAATTGCAGCTGAACATCAATATGAATAAATATGAGGAAGAGTAAAAAGGTGCTTGTCATCTTGACTAAACACAAATTAATGAAGATAATTTTTTTTTAAGTCTTTACAGTTGGGAGGGAAGGCAATGCCTATCATTCATTAATAGGGCCTCCAAGACTTTTGGAGAGAAGAAAGATGATATACTTAAACAGAGTGGATTCTGCTAAGGATACCCCAGGACCAGATGATGGTGCTAAAATAGGCAACAGATTATGTCTGCCCCACCAAGCAGACCATGGCAGGATTTCAACTCGGAATGCAAAAACTGGCACAAATTCTGCAAGGGATTCTGTCTAATGTCCTTACAGTTCTGCTAGTTCACCAACTAGGACTGGTTCTTTTTATTGACACCCCCTGCCCAAAGAACGGAAGGCAAAGTTGACTTCGGCAAGATTCTAACTAGCAAACTAACAAGTCATGGCTATTAAAATATTTTACAAAGGTCTTTGCTTGCTATTTAGTTGGACTTTTTAACTTAATTCTGACATTGATTTTTATGATTTCTCTTTAAAATGAGGCTTCTACAAACTGCAAAAATATTAACACTGCCAGTAAAGTTGTTGGAGGGAGCTGTGAAAATCTGCCTTCGTGTTTTTTTTTCTTTTTTCCTTTTTAAGAAAACGAAACTTTGTGTATAGGAAAGAAAATTTTGAATTTGTAGTACTTATATTTTAAATACTTCAAAATAGTAGTTCATAGTTTTTAAAACATAAAGACTACAGACTTATTGTAGCAATTTTACAGTACTGCAATAAGTAGGATCATTAAAGGCAATATATACGTTTGATAATTTATTGATCATGATTATTAAGGACAGTGATGGAAATCATCCCATCTGAGACTCAAATCCAGATTCTATTTTTATTTTGCTACTGTTTTATATACAAACTGCCACAAAAACAACAATTTGCTATCATATTCTCAAAAGCCTGTAACAAGTTCTAATTTTCTTTTTATTACATATATTTTTTTCAATTATAAACAAGTAATTTAACAGATAATTAACCTACATTATATATATATATAAACAAACATCCATTTAATGCAGATAGAATGTGACACATGAACTTTATACATAACTATTTTCTATAACTGACTATAACTATAAGGAATTGAAATTTGAAAATATATGATTTGAACAAATAGTATTTTTTTAAAGGAACTTTTTTTTCAATTTGTTTATTCATTTTAAATATCTGTAAAGGTAGATATTATAAAAGTAATCACTACAACTCTAGAAGCGGATGAAATTTTCGGTTTTCTAAAGAGAATACGACCTAATGATGATTACTAATTTTGTGCAATTAGAGCGACCATCAACACATTTTACTACATGTGTTTCCCTAAAGTAAAGAAAATAACAGTTTATTGTTTAACATTTAAAATCACCTGTGTTAAAACAAAATGTTTTGGCACAATCTATCTAGGAAATAATTTAACCATCACTTAATTTTGTTTTTCATAAAACTATCTTAGAGTAATACTTAAGATTGCTTGGAAACAAATCTATCATTGACATTACATATAGAAACAATATGTACTTCAAGAAAACTAGAAATTTAAGCTTTCATAAGTTAAAGCTTTAAAAGTATTATTTATAAGACTTCTTATTTACAAATTAAATGCCAAATAATTAGAAGAGGTTACACTCCAAGGACCACTGTCATAGGAATTTACACATTTTTAGAACTTGATTCTATATGAATATAAACTTTTACAACGAAACCTAAATCATAAAACACACACAAACATGTACTGTCTGGGAACTTCATAACAGTTAGGTTAATAACTTGTTTTCTGAATGAAAATTAAAATCACTGATATTTTGTTGTGTAAAAGAAAAAATATTATTATTCTCATTGTTGCTGTTGTCTTTATCCATATAATCTAAACATTAAGCAATTTCTCTCAAACTAAACTTTTATAAAGTGCTATGAAATAATTTACTAATTTCTTCCTCACTTATGTAAAATTGAATGCCGAGGTTCAGATTTAACACTCAATAGAAATAAATTTCAATATTATATATATTAGGTTACATCTAGAATGAGTGTATGTATGCCAGTGTGTATGTATGTATATATATGCATGAATTTACAAGCAAGATAAATATCAATGCAGCAGTGACGTACCTTCTTTTGATGCTTATAGTTTTTGAATCCTTGCTGATCACAGAACTGTTATGATCATTGAGGATTTGTGGAACTCAGATGAATAACAGAAAGAAATCACAGCACTTAAATAACTGTGTGTGTGCTGATAATTTAGATTTTAAAATAATTTGCTATTCAATGTCTTGAAACTCAGTTGATTCATATAGTTTGCCTCAACGATGATTTATTTTTTAAAAAGATTTTAGAAAGGAGAAAGAAAAAAATTATAGTAAATACTACTTTATGTGTCATGAGATAAGGCCATTATATTTCGCTTGTGATGCTGGAAATAGGAATACATAAGGTTGTCTCCCTTGAATAAAATACAGTTAAATACTTTCTGTAAGCTGGCACACAAATGCTTGAATGAATGTTGATTATTATGAAATTATTATTCACAGTTGGAGACAGATTTAAATTTAAGAAAACACATGATTCTATTATGCACAATATCTATATTTCACCTGATTGTTACAACCATGAGATATTTATATCGTTTCGATTGAGGTATAGGGTGTGTGTGTTTAAGAGAGATAGAGAAAAATAAAATACATTTTGAATAAAATACAAACTGTATTTGTTATGGTTTCAAAAGTAGTATTGGTGGTTTGCTTTGCTAAATGGTGTATTCAGATATATCTATCTTCAAACTAGCACCTAGTTTCTGTTGTATATATGTTCATGTATGCATGTACATATTAATGTATGAATTTGTGTGTGTGTAGAGAAAGAGAGAGAGAAATATATATATGTGTGTATGTGTGTATGCACATTTGTATGTCTATACAAACACATATGCAACAGTGTATATATGTGGTTAGGGCATTCGGCTCACAATTGTAAGGTTGTGAGTTCAATTCCCGGCCACACATTGTATCCTTGAGCAAAAGACTTTATTTCATGTTGGCAAAAATGAGTATTACCTGTATTTCAAAGGGCCAGCCTTGTCACATTCTGTGTAATGCTGAATCTCCCTGAGAACTACATTACGGGTACACATGTTCGTGGGGTGCTCAGCCACTTGCATGTTAATTTCACAAGCAAGCTGCTCCATTGATCGTATCAGCTGGGACCCTCATCATCTTAACCGATGGAGTGCTCCTATATATATACATATATATACTGTGTATGTGTGAATGTATGCATAAGGAAAAAAAGGAGTGAGTTATAAACACACACTTGTCGTTGCTTACAATTATTTATCACCATTCGTTATAAGAAATTTGACATTTTTGTTTTACAAAGTCATTGATTATCATTGCCAAGTTTAAGTTTTTCTTATTTCGACTGGAAAAGGCAACGGGCTTCACTTACATAGTTCATTATATTTCAGAAACTTATTTATACTAAGAACTTCAAATTATCTAAAATACAGGAAAAGAAAGGAAATAAACTTCTTACATTTCGATGATAATTTTTAAACCGTAATCAAAATGTTTTCATCTGCAATAAACCATATTACATTTAGTTGATTAAAAGATGGATTATTTTTTTCAAATTACAAATGGTTTTCTGAAAGTATATCAAATTTGTTTAAAGAGTGATGTAGTTTTAATAAACATGCAAAATATTCTATATATTTCTAAGGATCTTAGGCTATGAACTTAGGCTATGGATCTAGTTCAGGTTAATTGCAACTATTTCATGGAAGACCGGATGATAAAAATGAAGTTTTAATTGATAATGCAAAATAAGCACATTTGTTTTGGGAAAATGGTAAATTTAAGAAAACAGTAGCAGAAAGTAAGTTTATTTTCAATGCGTGTGATGTTTCCATTATAAAAGCCATCGCAATAAAATTAGTCAAATTACGTCTATTACTTTTCATTTCCCTTTGCATATCTTGTTTACCAAACATGTTTTGATCTAATCTAAATAACTAATCATACAAGCACTCATGAAAAAAAAAGGATGATTTTACTGAATGCTATTAATTAAACTTTCTAAATTCATTCATGGAAATTCCTAGATGTTCTATAAATATATCTCTGTATTTATCAAATGGTTGAATTTTCTTGGTAAGATAATTAGAAATAATTTTTAAAGTCAATTCAGAGATTAGCTATTACTAATTAAAAACTGGTTCATGTAAATAATATTTACATAAATGTTTATTTTTGAAGTTACCTTACTTTAGGGACAATTCATTCATCAACAAATATTTTCAGATAAAGAATTTATCCTGAGATCTATTTCACTTTCATCCTGAAATAATTATACAACAGGATTTCTAAGCACAAGTACTTAAGAATATTTATGTATAGATACAAATTTGTTTTGTTACTGCTATAAGTTACAAAAACAATTTTATATTTAAAAAAAAAAAAGCAGTTAAATTTAGATAATTTAAATATATAAAGTGCAAACATAATTATTATATAGCTAGTCTAAATCCCTGGCCATCCTGTTGAGCGTATATAATCCATTTGTTAACAGTTTTTTTTTTGATGAAGTATTTGATCAGCAATGCAGTGCTTCCTAAAACTTCTATTTCAGAACCATTCATTTTATGATCTTCTGAAAATATGCTAAAATATATAGAATCCAAGGTTTAAAAAAGAAAAAAAGGAAAAGAAATAGTTGAATAAAAATTTTTTTTTAAATGAAAATTATTAGGTATTTCTTAAAAATAAAAGTAGATATTAAAAGTTTGTATATAAATGGCAATTGACTTTGTATATATTTAATTGAAAGAATACAATAAATTATAGATCAAGTGAATGCTATTGACAGTAACATCGATCTTGATGTGATGATATGTAAGTGAAGCCCTGATTTATATGCTTATATTCTGAAAGATTCTAGATTCTCATGGAATAAATATCTGGGGAAAAAAAATAAAAAGAGAAAAAAATGCAAAAGAATTATATGGGGATGTTTTGTGGCCAGCATTAAGGCAAATGCTGTTGGATCCAACACTCAGAATGAAAGCTAGCAGTAGAATGGTACACTGTGGCACATGATGAGAAATTATCATGGCCTTAGTTCTGATGGCAGATTCAACACTAAGGCATGTATTACTTTGTTATATTCAAATGTATATGAATGAATGTATGTATATATATTAATGTACAGAGGTCATTGTACACAAACATACACACACGCACACTTACAAACGTACACATAAAAAACACAGACACACACATGTATGTATTATGTATATATATATATGTATGTGTATGTATGTATATATATATCTGTTTATATATGTACATATATATATATACACATTTATATGTATATATATTTATATATATATATGTACATATATATATATACACATTTATATGTATATATATTTATATATATATATATGTACATATATATATACACATTTATATGTATATATATTTATATATATATATGTACATATATATATACACATTTATATGTATATATATTTATATATATATATGTACATATATATATACACATTTATATGTATATATATTTATATATATATATGTACATATATATATATACACATTTATATGTATATATATTTATATATATATTTATACATATATGTACATATACCCATTTATATGTATATATATTTATATATATATGTACATATACATATACACATTTATATGTATATATATATATTTATATATATATGTACATATACACATTTATATGTATATATATATTTATATATATATGTACATATACACATTTATATGTATATATATATTTATATATATATGTACATATACACATTTATATGTATATATATATGTACATATACACACATTTATATGTATATATATATTTATATATATATGTACATATACATATACACACATATATATATAAATATATATATATAAATGTGTATATGTACATATATATATAAATATATAAATGTGTATATGTACATATATATATATAATATATATATAAATGTACATATACATATACGCATTTATATGTATATATATATATATTTATATATATATGTACATATACCCATTTATATGTATATATATATATATATATATATATATATATATTTATACATATATATGTACATATACACATTTATATGCATATATATATATGTACATATACACATATGTATACATATGTACATACATATATACACATATATGTATATATATATATATTCATATATATGTACATATATATATATATATATATACACACACACATACACACATGCATGTATATATACATATATGTATATATTTATATATATGTACATATATACACGTGTATATATATTTATATATGCACACATGTGCACATACATACACAAATACAAATGTGTGTGGACACATTCACACTCATGCATTTGAGCATGTGGTGTGTATGTCTTGAATACTATTATACAAACACACGAAATATGAATGAATATGTCAGTGTCTATTCATTAGTTAAACTATAGCTACGTGTGTTGTGTTTGTATATGTAAGTATGCATGTGTGTGTGTGTGTTTGAGTGTGTGTATATATATACATGCATATATATATATATATATGTATATACACATGCATATATATATACATATATATATATATATATACATGCATATATATATATATGTATACATGCATATATATATATGTATACATGCATATATATATATATATATACATGCATATATATATATATATATATATATATATATGTATAAATGTATGTGTGTGACTGACTTTTGAAAATTATTATACAACCACATTAAACATGTATATATGTCAGTATTATTCTTAGTTAACTTTTGTATATATGAGTGCATCTTTGTATGTGTGTGCCTGTACATAAATTGTAATCAGAGCATTGTAAGCAAGTTCAGCATAGCTCTTCTTTTTGAGAAACTGTTGGTGCAGCTTTGTCATTACTTTGTGAATCACCATCTTTTTGTGAAACATTCTCACTGTCAGGAGGCGTCTTAGTCTTCTCGGAAGCGCTTTCAGGCCTGTCAGCATCAAGTTGCTCAGAACTTGCTCTTAATGAGCTCTTGAGTGCTCTTTCCGCTGCATCTTTAAATAGTGAAGTTAAACATTTAAAGTATATACTTTGACAAGAAATATTTTAGTTAATTATGCAATTACTTGTGCAAGAAATACAATCTTGATTTCCGTCTTCACGTGGAGGTTGTTTTAGAACACAGAATACTGCATTGTTTAACTTGAGAGAAACTTTCTGTGGTGTTAGCAGTGTTATGGGCTGTGATGAGCTATGTGGTGTTGGTGGAGAGGATGACAGATGAGGTGGGCGCAAATGAGGCTTGTAGGGGCCGGTAGAAGAGTGAAAGGGGCATGCGTGGGCAGGAAGCACGTATGGTCAGCGAGCATGTGTGGTCAGGTCCAGCAAAGAGTGCAGAGTGACCACTGATTTCGCCAAAGTAAGGCCTTTTGTATTTCTTTCTCCCATTGCTTCTTTTTCTGTTGTCCTTTTCCTCCATCACACTACACTCTCATAAAAGCACACGTCATTATATCATTGACAAAGAAGAATATAAGTGTCTGTTCAGGCACCAGTCCTTAAGTACTATCAGTTCTTATGAGAGACACTCTCAAGGTAAATAATGCTGTATTTTGTGTTCTAACACAACATCCATGTTATGTTAGAGATCAATATTACTTTCTGTTATTATTATTATTTCTGTCACTGTTAGTTATTTCTTAATAAGACCATTGGTTATTTGTGAAATCAGTGCTCAAATAGACACAGAGATTTTTTTATATTGTTGACTGGATATTTGATTGTTGTGCTTCTGCTGGACATCTGTCACTGAGGAACCCATTGTAGGGTGAAATCATGTGATCTGGCAGTACTGGTGGTCATAGCAAATTATTCTTGTCTGTCAACTAAATAATTACATGTGTTTTCAAACACTACAAGTCCTTATGAAAGTTTCTCTCAAGGTAAATAATGCAGTATTTTGTGTTCTAACACAACATCCACATTTAATTTGAGATCAAGATTACCTTTTGGTATTAATATTAATTCTGTTGATATTAATTATTTTGTACAAGAAATATTTTTTGTTAATTATGAAACTTAGAAACATAATTAAACATGTAAGATGTTTCTCAGAAATATATAGGATTTATTGCATTTATGTAGAAAGACCATGAAACACTACATTTCAAATTAATTAAAAACACATGTTACTTTTATTATCACTAATTAAAGTTCTCATAAGTTGTTTCAAGTAATTTTTTCAATTGCATTTATTTCTTACAATGTCTTATTGTTTGAAAGAAAAACATTTCTCAATTAATTACAATTTACCTTGGGCTGCTATTTCTATCCACTTTGCTTTATTTACTTCTAATATTGGTTTCCATGGCCTTTTCACTTCATGACCTGTAAAAAAAAAAAATTTTTTTTTGAGAAATTGTAATTTTTTTTCTAATATGATACCAATCTTGTTTTTTAACTCAATTTTTTTTAAATAAAAAAAATTGAGTTAAAAAACAAGATTGGTATCATATTAGCATTGTGACTTTTTAAACAGACAAATGTGATATATTTATTGAGAAAATAACCCAAGATATTCGTCCCTATCCCGTTGAATAAAATTCCATGATTTTTGGAATCCCTTCGTTTCTTATCGAGTAAAAAGAAAAATCCTCTAGGCAGTTGCGAAACTCACAAGTAAAGCTCAAACTCATTTTCAGTGATATCTTTCTATCAGAATTATTTCTGAAAATTTAACAAGAATAATAATTTTTAGGACATTTATTTACTGCCAAATATTTGGAAGCAATGAAGCTAATAAGACTAAATTTGAAACCTTTTGCCACTGATTGTAAGATAAATGTAATTTCTGATTATTTCAATAATCCCAACCAAATCTTAATGATCTGCTTTGGTTTCTACATTGAAATTAAAAACAGATTAAAACTACCTGATCATCCCCAACATTTATTCTTAAATACAAATAAGATAATATTAGAGACTCTTGTATTTAAATTGCTAAACTCCATTTTCCAATGTAAGAATAAAGCATAAATACACTGAGATTAACATATTAATCTCACCTTACTCTTATTTTTATACTTTCAAAGCACAGTGAAACCAAACTTTTGTTCAAGCTTCCTGTTTATTGTTTCTTTGACTCTTACTTGGATGTCTGCTTCAGTATAATCCGGTTAAATCTCCAAGTAAGAAGCGGAAGAGTTCTTCAAAGTTCAGCTCCATTACTGTCTTTCACAGCAGATTATTCTAGCATACTTTTAATCCTAAGATCTCACAGCTTTCTGCTCTATACTGTATTGCTCTCAATTACTTAACGGAAATGTCCTACTAAGATCGTCAACAATGAACTGAAGGGAGCTGTAAATCTAACATCTGAATAAGCTTCTGTATAAGAACAAGTAAATCTCTTTGACCAATTGTATTTCCTCTTTACTAAATGTTCTTTGAATATATAATTTTATATTTGTTGTTAGTACGTCTGAGAAGGAAATGAATTTCCTGTAGCAGCCAATGAAGATTTTCACTGTTTAGAAACAGCGGATAGGAAATGAACAGAGAATAGGAAATGCTGAATCAGTAAGAGAATAATGAAAACAAAATTTATACAAATTGTGTAAAGAACACTTGGAAAAAAAAAAAAAAAATGTGAATCTCTAACTACTGAATAATTATCACAGTTTATTTGTGAACTTGATATAAATTTATGGCTAGGTGCATAGAAGTAATGGCAGAGTTGTGAATCTCTCTTTCATCCACATATTGTTTTGAAAGCAATTTTATAATCATTCCTAGAAGTATTTGTTGAACTATTAAAATGGTAAGGCTGCTTGCAACAAGGCATATATTTGATGTAAATAATTAAAGTAGACTTTTATTTTCTAGGCCTACTTCAAATTGTGCTGTGGCATAACTTATCCACTTTCCTTCAGTAAACTAATGTACCTACCATCATCATTGATTAATTCCCATGTTCCATACTGGCATAGGTTGGATTGTTCAACAAGATCTGATGGGTCTGATGACTGCATCATACTCCCATGCCTGTTTTGGCATTGTTTCTATAGGTGGGTGCTCTTCCTAATGCCATCAACTTTACAACATGTATTGAGTGCTTTTTTTCCCATAGCACCAGCCCTAGTGAGGTTGCTATGCATGACTACAATTTCCTTCAAGTGAGTGTGGTTACAGTTGAATGGAAGGCAGCTTTTGAAAAAAGGGGCCAGAACAGGTTTCTTGCTGTTGAGCTATATGACTACACAGGTTATAGAAGAGAAGGTGGACATAGCCAGGATGAAAAAAGACTTCATTGCCATCTTCCACATAACTACTTATTTAAAAATATAAGCCACTATGCAAGTAATAAGATGGCATTATTGAAAACTGAAAGTTCAAAAGTGCTTCAAAACTTCAACAGCAGCATGAGGAGCTTGCTCAACATTGGAGAAGATTAACATTCAACACCAAATTGCAGTAGAGATATTGAAGATTTAAATTTGCGTTGATCAAACTTAGAAGTTATAGAATATACACAAGATATATAGAGAAACAATTTCACTTTGTTGGCATTTCACTAAGCTTTGTTTACATTTATTAAGTGTGTTGTGAAATCTCAAAATAGAAATTTTCAGCTCTAACTATAAAGGGATGAAGTATCTAAGTGTATAATGTCATTAATAATAAAATAAACACATAGGTATGCTGTACAAATGATCAATGTCACCAGTAATAAAGACACTGGAATTTTAACTTCTGTGTAGAGAGAAAACCAACAACCATTTTCCAAGTGACACATTTGTTTGAGCTCTTGTCAATGAACCAGAGATACAGTTTTATATCAACAGCCTCAACCATGCAATTTTAAAATTTTCTTTACATACAATAATCTTGTTGAAATCCAATGTGGGAACTTCTAGATTATTGCTTGAGTTGCAAGAAATAATATACCCCTATCAAGACACATTGTAGCATGTAGTTCTGGTTAAGAATTGCCTGTACAAAAAGAAAGATGGCATGCTCCATAGCTGGGATACTTTGGCTCAGTTATGATCAAACAAACATTAATCCAAAGTTAAACAATGGCAATTATTTTCAATTCAAATTTACATGAATATACTTTAGTAACACCTTAGTAATTTGCTTGTATATTCAGGTCAAGAATGATCTTGCATTATTCAAACTCTCCACAGCCCCAAACTCTTTTACTTGGTTCAGTCATTTGACTGCAGCCATGCTGCAGCACCGCCTTTAGTCGAGCATATCGACCCCAAGACTTATTCTTTATAAGCCTAGTACTTATTCTATATATATATATATATATATATATATATATATATATATACACGCACACACATACGACGGGCTTCTTTTCAGTTTCCGTCTACCAAATCCACTTGCCCAAGGTACCACGCAGTGGGACTGAACCCGAAACCATGTGGCTGGTAAGCAAGCTACCTCCCTCACAACCACTTATGCACCTATGGAGTGGTTGCACGCCTGTGAAAACTATTCACATATTTGTCATATTCTCCTTGATCTTAATAGGCACATTCTCTGTCTCCTGTGTGAAAATGATCCTCCCAAGTTTTATTATTTTATGTGTCCAACCTTATGGACTCATTCTAGTACTGCAATTATTTTTAAAATACATAATTCAGAATGTTTATTATTTACATTATTTATATATTTGATGGATATTTGTTCTCATCTTGTTTGTTGTCAACACAATGTTTCGGCTGATATACCCTCCAGCCTTCATCAGGTATCTTGAGGAAATTTCGAACCTGGGTTCTCGTTCCTAAGATATTTTTCGATATTATTATTATTATTATTATTATTGTAATTATTATTATTATTGTTCAGGTCAGTGCTTGGAATCAAACTCAGAATCTTGGGGTTAGTAGCCCACGCTCTTAACCCCAAGAGTCCAAGTTTGATTCTAGGCAGTGACCTGAATAATTATAATAATAATAATATCAAAAAGTACCTTAGGAATGAGAACCCAGGTTCGAAATTTTCCCAAGACACCTGATGAAGGCTGGAGGGTATATCAGCCGAAACATTGTGTTAACAACAAACCAGATGAGGACAAATAGCTGTCAAATGTAAATAATTTACATAATTCCTCATCAAAATGTTTGTTTGTAGTAATTAAATTCTCCTTGATGATGATCTGTTTTGGTTAGTCCACATCACTCTGTAAAGAGCCTAGGGCCAGTTTATTCTTATACTTGTTTCAGTCAATTGACTGTGGGTATGCTGGAGCACTGCCTTTAGTCGAGCAAATCAACCCCCAGACTTATTCTTTGTAAGCCTTGTACTGATTCTATCGATCTCTTTTGCCGATTCACTAAGTTATGGGGACGCAAACACATTGGTTGTCAAGTGATGTGGGAGGGAAGAGACAAATGCGCGTGCGCACACACACACACAATGGGCTTCTTTCAGTTTCTATCTACCAAATCCACTCACAAGGCTTTAGTCAGCCTGAGGCTATAGTAGAAGACACTTGCCCAAGGTGCCATGCAGTGGTACTGAACCCAGAAGCATATGGTTGGCAAGCAAGCTAATTACCACACAACAACTCCTGTGCCTATGTTGTGATTATTCCTCCCTGGCCAGTAGGCTGATCTATCACAAGATTACTCATTACTACCAGCTGAGTGGACTGGAGCAACAGAAAATGAACTGTTTTGCTCAAGAACCAACATGTCTTCCAGTCCAGGAATCGAAACTACAATCTTACGATCATGAGTCCAACACTCTAACCACTAAGCCATGTGCCTCCACAATCTGGTTTAAGGTTAAGTTATACCTTGTAGCATGTCATTATTAAAGATTCTTTTAAAAGATTCATAGAGACAGTAATTGGTTTTATTCGGAAGATTTAAACTAGAATGGCACAATTCCAATTAATTAGCTGACTTAAGGAATAAAGAGGCTGATAATGTTAATGATGGGTGGAAGTTCTTAATTAAATAGTACTGAAATTAGCTTGTGAAGAAGAAGACTGTGATGGTGAGGTAAATATATTGGATTATAACTGAGAGAGAAATTCAGTGTATTTAGATATTCAAAGATGTGGGTAGGTGAGGAGACTTATTGGTGCAACTAATTCAAAAGGCAGACCTCTTCAGCCTCTGCGACAACATTATCAATGTGTGTGTGTGTGTGTGTGTGTGTGTAGGTGGGGGAGACAATGATAGCCAGTAGGAATTATGTTCTGTAAAGCCATCTAAAAATATAACTTTAGAGAAAAGGGTGGAGAAGACGCACAGAGGTGTCCTCGATGCATTTTGATTAATCGAATAGCTACTAGTAGTTGGAGGTGTTTAGAGTGTGGCAAAGAAAACAGAACTCAAAATGATAGGGAAGAAAGCGACTGTTCTGTTGAGATGTAAGTGAGAAAGTCAAGAAAGTGTCAAGAAAGTGTCAAGAAAGTGTGTGCATAGAGAATTGATTGTACACATGCATAAACATCATCTTTCACAGAAAAGTTGGAATTTAGAATATAGCCAAGAATAGTGGTTGAGAGATTTTTGTCACATAGAGATGTTAGGCTTACATGTTAGTAAATTGTGTGTAGGGCTGGTAATCTTTATCATCTTTTAATGTTCATCTTCCATCCTAGCTGTAGTTGGATAGTTTGACAAGATGTGACTAGTCTGAAGAGTGCATTATGCTCCAATGATTTCTATGGCTGGATGACCTTCCGAATGCCAACTACTTTAGAGTGTACTGGGTAGATTTGTTTGTGGAAGTAGCATAAATGAGGCCACCGTGTAACTCACAAGACTTAGATCTTCTTTGACTGAGTAGAGTTATGATAGAGAGGGAAGCAGTTGTAAGCAAGGAGATGAGAGGTTAAAGTCTGGGAGGATGGGCCAGAACCCAAAAGGTTTCTTACTGTAGACGCTCTGGATGGCTGCCCCAAGTCACCTCCGATCAAGCAGACCCATGATCAAAGACATTTCAGCTGTGGACATCCCAACTTTTTTCTATGTGCAAGGAATTCAGGACTACATTATCCCTTGCATCATACTTTTAAGATTGTAGAGTGTGATTTAAGGTACATTTGGCTATTATTTTTATCCCATACAGGATTCTTAGTTGGCTCAAAACAATATTTATCCATTTTATTCTCAAGTGGTTTGTATAAATGTTTAGTAAACCAAAGCTGTCTGTGATGAAAAAACTAGCTGAGAACTGTACTGGTCTAGGAGGAGGCAGGGAAGATGGTATGTTAAACCAGGTGACATGTAGGGTCATTTACCACCTTTAAAAATAGTATTACATATTGTAAATTAGAGAAGATATGAGAGATGCTGTTTACCATATTGCCCACATATCAGAGCTTATGTCAAAGCCTTATCTTATTTGATTATTTTATATCAAAATGACTTAAATTCTGATAGCTGAATACATTTTAGACAGATTTGTGGCTGTACAAGACAAGCAGACCATGAAAACAAGGGAGCATGTTTTAGATGAAGCAGCAAAGCATAGTATGTAGTTTCAGTAATGGTTAGGGTTTGGTATAAGCTGAGTTGTAAAATATAGGAAATTACAAATTAGGTTTATAGTGTCAAAATGTCTGATAAAGTAAGATATACTTAATTTTGTTGGAGTTTTGTGAGCAAAAGCATGTACTTCATTATGTATGTTAGCCACGCCAATCCCAATTGTATCTTTAATGAATTTCTCTCTTATGACTGTGAGTAGCAGTATTTTATTGCAGTGCCATTTGGTAGTTAAATTAAAATAAATAAGCTATATATTATGTTAAATAAGCTCTATAAGAGATAGAGAAACAGGTTAGAATATATGAAGAGGATTAGAGTTCTCTGTTAAGAATTTATCAGTGCCACCAAACTGGCTCCCGTGCAGGTGGCATATAAAAAACACCTTTTGAGCATGGTCGTTGCCAGTAACACCTGACTGGCCCTCATGCCAGTGGCACGTAAAAGCACCCACCACATTCTCAGAGTGGTTGGCATTAGGAAGGGCATCCAGCTGTAGAAACTTTGCCAGATCAGATTGGAGCCTGGTGCAGCCATCTGCGTCGCCAGTCCTCAGTCAAACCGTCTAACCCATACCAGCATAGAAAGTGGACATTAAATGATGATGATGGTAATGATGATTGTTAGAAATGTATTAATGTAGCTGATCATGTGTAATGTTTTAGTAGAATTTGAAATAAACAAATTATATACATACCACTTGATTGTTTAGCACTCGGACGGCTGTTATTGCTAATATTTTCTAAACGTGGGCTCCCAGAATCTGCTCTTTCAAATACTTCCTCTGAAATAACTTCATCTACTTTTGCTGGAGTACATGCATATATAGACTGATTCACTTGATATATTATCTTTTGTAAGACATCACCCATAACTGTAAAACTTGGGTCAACAATGAACTCTATAAATCCTGTAGGAAGAATAGTTATAAACATTTTATACACACATATATATATATATATATATAGTTAACATTATTTTAAAATATTCATCACTAATACATTTAATACATCTTTTTATTGTTATGGATATTGTAAAATGTTAATTCACAGATGTTAAATTCAAATATAGTATGAACTAACCAATTTGGGATTCTGCAACTAGTGTAGTTTTTCGATCACAGAGTGGGGAAAACGGCAGACCTAGTTCTTTTTCTCTGTCACCCTGGATAGAAAATAACAAATAACGTTAAATTTTGGAAATTTGGTTCATTGGTATATGGAAAGTGAACACGTTGTCTTTATGATACTTACCTGCCTAAAGAATTCTTCAAGAAGCAAATCTGTCCATTTCTTATGCATAAACCATTCTTTGGCTGGATGGCTGATGTCAGCACAGTGCAACACAAGCGATAGAGCTTTAGATTTTTCAATGCTGTAAAGATAATCATTTAGAAACATTTTGTAATTGATAAATGTGTGTGTGTGTATATATATATATATATATATATATATATATATATATATATATACATACATACATACATACATATAAGAGGGATGACCTCTAAGTGGACATCCATTATGCTAGAAGTAGACCCCTATGGTCTTACCACTAAGAAAGGATTGTTCTCAAGAAAATTTAGCAAATGGCAGAACGTAAGCGAGCAAGACAAATGAAAGGATACAAAATCTAAAGATTAATCAGAAACCTGGTTTCGTTCTTACCACTGCTAGACCACTGGTTTTAAATTGATATTAATCAAATTAATATTAAATTTTTCACCCTTATTATTTTAAATATATATATATATTATATATATATATATATATATATATATATGCATGCATATAATTTTTATTGTGGCTCAAAGGTGTCTCACTACTTGTTTCATACTACTGTGATCTTCAGATGGAATCACAATAGAGTTGAACTTGAGTCACGAGACAATGTCCCACTCTCAGTTGTAGTAAAAACCATATCTTCTCCAACATGTTTTGAGCACTCCATTCTCATTTATTTGACAGACACATACCAGATGTTAAACGATGATGATGATATATGTATACATTCTAAATAATGTTGCTTTTAATATAATCTCACCCAACCACATTGTTATTTGAGAAATATTTCACTGAAATACCCTGCTATTTGGTTACGTTTTTATATTAATTTTTAATACTTGATATTTTATTGAAGAAAGTTTCTTTTTTTTGCATTTAACTTGCTTTAGCATTGTTCAGTTACTGACATTTTATCAGCATTAGCTGCTCCATTATGGTATACTTCATGTCTGATGATTATTTGTTAAAAATATTGTCTGTAGTAAGTTAGCATTTGTACTTAGTTTTGGCTTCAGAAGCTCCATTTCAAAGACATACTGAAGTGCAATATTACTGCCGAAAGCAATGAAGGAAATAAATGGGAAATTTCGATAAAGGACAAAGTATTCTGAAAAGTAACAATCTAGTTTTGAAGTTTGTCATGACCTTTCTATGAGCACTTGGTACAATACTTGTCCTATGTCAGGAAATGCCCATCTCTTTCAAGCATCCAAACCAACAATTCTAAGCTTGGCATTATTACTGTCTCTACAGAAATATCTTGACCACTTCTTTGCATATGTTTTCAACCTTGTGTTAAACATACCTGCAAAACATTCTCTCATACTCCATCTTATACTCATAGCCATACTTAATTTAATACTAAGCCAAGATCATTTTCTCAAATCCTTTTCCTCTTTAGAAATGTGTATTGTGATTCTTTGGCCTCTGTTTTTTTCCCCTCCATCTTTCAATTAAATATTTTTTAAGTGAAAGAGAAAGGGGAAAAAATTAAATGGCTTGTTTTTGGTTCATTGCTGTATTAAGTACAATAGAGTACAGAAAACACTTAGTTTCGCTTACGTAGCTCTAAGCAGCTTCTCACTCATATACATCTTTTTTGTCCATTAAAGAAAATTATATGACACATTATTAACTTATTTCTGTCTTGACTGATAATTAACTACACCAACCTTATCAACTTATTTCTGTCTTCACTGATAATCAAATAATCCTACTCTCTATTTCAGCAAATGGTTCTTTCACCTTAGGCTCTGTTTTTCCTGACAAACTAATGTAATAAAATTAATCATTGTATGTAAGAATAGGTCTACAAAATGGCATATTGGCAGCTGCTACCTCACCACTATCAGTACTAAATCTCTTAGGATCAGAACTACATCAGCTGAGATGTTTTGCTATCAATTACAAACATTGAAACCAATTACCAGTCTTCATTTTCATATCACAATCGCTATTTACTAAATACCTGTTTTACTGAATCAGTATATATATGTATTAACTGGATCATATTTAATATACTTTCCAGCGACAACAGTAATTACACTATAATAAATATACTTATGCAAACACAAATAGTCACGCCTACCTGGAGTCACTATCTGCACACACACACACACACACATATATATATATATATATAGCCAAAATTCTTATTCCCAACTCTGTAATTATCCAGATCTATTCCTGTAGATAACCTCATTAAGTATACGGATCTAGATAGCTGAGGGTTATGAAGATCCCTGTATAGTTAATACATTTTGTTAGCTTCTCCTGTTACATAAGGGTTAACATGAGATCTATTCTAATATCAAGCCTTAGAATAGAGTCAGCCTTGTCAAAGGGTCTGGGCTCTGATATTGATTACAAACTGCACGCTATTGCTGCTGTGCGACAAACTATAGATAAAAAGCAATCTTAACTCCTGAGAGACACAACCAAACCATGATGTGTGTGTGCTTGTGCATAAAAATACCATTGAAAATTATCAGTATAATCAAAATAGAAGTTGAAAAAATATATATAAAAATCATAATAATGTACAGTGTGGTCAATAAACTTGCCTAGTAATAACTTATCTCAGAAATGTCATCAAACAGCACAATGCTTCTTATGTGTACATTATAGAATCCAATAAGAAGGACAAATAATCTCTTATGATCAACAAAGGCAAAAATATTCTCTGTATTTTTTAATATCTAGATCACCAAGACACGAATTTGCAATAGAACACAACACATTGAAGGAAGAGGTTTAATGTAAGTAAACTGAAAAAAAAATGCATCTATTCAATATTAGTTGCATTGTATCGACAGTGTATTGATTTTCTTCAAAACTAAGAACATAGCTTCTCTTTTTTGGTTCATGAAAGAAGTATTGAACATACCTTAGCTCTCAGATTGAATGCAATTTTGCAATTCAGTTACTTATTACTTTCAAATTGTATAATTTTGCATTTATTATGTAACTTCTGGAATCAGAGTTTACTTATTGAAAGGGAAAGAAGAACCCTATCGATTACTCCGTCTTCTATTGATGTTTGAAGGCTGGATTTGGGTAGATTGAGAACTGAATATTGGGGAGCACATTTCAAATACAATCATCATCATCATCGTTTAATGTCCGCCTTCCATGCTAGCATAGGTTGGATGATTTTGACTGAGGGCTGGCGAACCAGATGGCTGCACCAGGCTCCAGTCTTGATTTGGCAGAGTTTCTACCGCTGGATGCCCTTCCTATCGTGAACCACTCCGAGAGTGTAGTGGGTGCTTTTTACGTGCCACTGGCTCAGGAGCCAGTCAGGCGCTACTGGCAATGACCTCGCTCGAATCTTTTTACACATGCCACCAGCACAGGTGCTATTCTAAATATACTCTCAACAGCTCTCATTTATGCATAATATTTTCATCATCTACTAAACCAGCGGTTCTCAACCATCTTCTATCTATTGCATATCTGGCCCATTTAAGAGTACCCTTGATGTGTCAGGCGATATGATATGCTTGAGAAGACCTGTTGAGTCAAGTAAAACCAAAATCGTAGCTGTGGCCAGTGCGCCCTGACTAGCTCCCATTCCAGTGGCACGTAAAAAGCTCCATTCGAACGTGGTCGATGCCGTCAGTCACATGATATGTTATTTTTGGATGGGTCAGAGGTGAAGTATATTTGCTGGTAAATAGTGCAGAACAGTAGAACTCTAACTAGTTAACTGAATGATACAGGGAAATGAGTTACTGTAAGAAGACTGTTGCTGTTGTTTAACCCTAGGTTAGTCCTGATGGTTGAGATCAAAGATGTCCCAGCCTAACCATCCTGTCCTTTTTTCAGATACAATGTATCTAGGTTTCCATTATTTAATGTGTCCTTGTATTTTTTTTTTATAAACAAAGTAGAGTTTGATTTAGGGGAAGACTTGGCAGTCTTTTTATTAGACTCTCTTGATGGCTTTTATGAAGTTAGGTGTTTCATCATCATCATCATCATTTAACGTTCGCTTTTCATGCTGGCATGGGTTGGGCAGTTTGACTGAGGACTGGTAAGTTGGGGAGCTACACCAGACTCCAGTCTGATTTGGCAAGGTTTCTACAGTTTGATGCCCTTACTAATGACAACCAGAGTGTAATGGGTGCTTTTTATGTGCCACCAGCACAGGTGCTAGTTACGGGACACCGGCATCAGCCATGTTGCCTCCATGAGGCCCAATGCTCAAAACGTGCTTCTTATGGGCCATTGACATGGGTGTCAGTTACATGACAACGGCATCAGTCATGATTATGATTTCACTTGGTTTGACAAGTTTTCTCAAGTATAGCATATCGCCAAAGGTCTCAGTCACCAGTCATTGCCTTCTTGAGGCCCAACGTTCAAAGGTCATGCTTCACCTCCTCATC
Source organism: Octopus sinensis (assembly GCF_006345805.1). Classification (NCBI taxonomy): domain Eukaryota; kingdom Metazoa; phylum Mollusca; class Cephalopoda; order Octopoda; family Octopodidae; genus Octopus; species Octopus sinensis. Next base: position 199,544,329 of record NC_042997.1, on the reverse strand, counting down.
CCATGTCTTCTTGGGTCTACCTCTTCCACAGGTTCCCTCAACAGTTAGAGATCAGCACTTTACACAGCTGTCCTCATCCATACACATCACATGACTATACCAACACAGTTGTCTATCTTGCACACTACATCTGGTGCCTTTTATTTTCTCTCAAGATGCTTACACTCTGTCGTACATGCACACTGACATTGCACATCCAGCAAGGAATGCTAGCCTCATTTCTTACAAGCCTACACATGTCCTTGGCAGTCACAGTCTGTGTTTCACTGTTGAGTAACATAGCTGTTCACAGACAGGCATAATACAGTCTGCTTTTCAATCTGAGGGAGAGGCCCTTTGTTGCCAACAGTGGTAGGAGCACTTTGAACTTTGCCCAGCTTATTCTTACAGCTACACTCTCAGAGCATCCACCTCTGCTACTGATAACAGTCACCTAGAGAACAGAAGCCATCAACTACTTTTATGTATCCCCACTGGCATTTGATGGAGTCTGCTGTACCTGTGCACCTTCCACACACAAAAAGAATATCTCATTGCACCAATCACATTAACAGCATCCTCTTCTTTGGACACAGCATCTGTTCTTTCTTTCTCTTTGGAGTACTATATATTCTCTTTCTCCCTCTTTCTTTTTACCTGTGTTACTAATCTCCTCTTTTGTTTGGTCCCCACGCTCCCTCTTTTCACTTTCTTCTCACACATTTTTTGTTGTTGCCAAATAAACATGCTTCTTATACATTATGGTAATACAAGTTCCTATAACAGGCTTATAAGACAACAATTTTCAGTTTTCAGAAATGCTTACCCTTCTGTCAAAGTCAGCATACTTTTCATGTTTTTTATTTGCTGGAAATGAAAAGACATGTCAGTGGCTAAGACCATGTCAATCAGCAGACTCCGGAATTCTCTACAAAAGAATATTTAGAAAATTATAGAGGTTTTTAAATCAAATAGCATTTTCAGTTTTTATGCAATACTATAAAAATTGTAAACATAATAAATGACTTAAGAATTGAAAAAATCATTATATATTATGTGAATTAGAAAATCTAAGACAGTAAAACCTGCAGGTTTCAAAGGATTTGCTGTGAACTGTTGTTACTCCCTATACACAGAGAAAAATATAAGGGATTGCCTTGATATGTTTCATGACTAATTAACTAGTCATGAGAAGGCAAGTAATACTTATTCTTCTATAATAAAGTGACGTTATGGTCATCACTATTTTACTCATGCAAACCAGAATTCATCCTATATATATATATAAGAATTTTTTGTGTAATAAGATAAAAGACCAAGGCTGTTTAGATATTAGTCAAAATCAGTTTTTGATTTGACCTTACAAACACATTCCCAACTTTTAAGTCACTTCAAAAAAGACCCTCGATTCAATAACACCTTGTACAAACTCAATGCTTCACTTCACTCTCTATTTCATATCTTCTCTAGAATTATTATTGCTTAACCATTTTCTTGCACCATCTCCGATGAAGGGATATATAAAATATCCCAGAAACAGCTGTGAGACCTTCTCTTTATAAATGTTCTGAAATCTTTCACAACCATGGATTTTTATCTCATTTTGTTAATTTTATACAAACACACACACACACACACACATATATATTTGTATATGTATGTATGTATGTATGTATGTATGTGTGTGTGTGTATATATATATGTATGTATACTGTTTGAAAAAAGGAACTTGAAGATTGACAATTTCTGAAAAGATAATCAAACTAATGCCTTTTTCTTTAATTTGCATTCTTTGGAGATCTATGTGGTTTGAGTCACTATCTCCAATTTTGTTCCTGTTGTTTTTAAATTTGGTATATTTATTAAGTTTTGTATACTTGTTATGAAAAGTAAAATTATTTTTCCTATAAGTTTATAGTTAAAAAGTTATTAGCCCTTAAAATTTGCAAAATTTGGGTATTTTAGCCAATCAGAAGCGAGTATTTTACACATCACCTTGCAGTTCTGTTAGAGTAAGCAAAGAACTCTGTTTCTATAGTAACCAAGGAGTGTAACCACCATGTGTTCCATAACTGTTTGCAAAGAACTGTTTCCATAGTAACCAAAGATGCTGTGCATGCACACAAGGAGTGTAACTACCACGCGTTCCATAATCATTTCTTTTCATCACAGTAGCTTTTAAACATTTAATTTGCTCGCGTATGTTTTAATATTTTTCACTGTTATTTCTAATGTTTTGACATGCCAGCGCCCCCATCCCCCATCTTCCACTCCTGGCTACTGTGACAGATGATGGAAGAAGCAGCAAACGCGCTGTTTTCTGATTGGCCGAAAGTTCTGAAAATTATCAAACTTTCTACACCTGTAACATTTTTGCAAAATATTTCTTAAATAAATGAATAACAAATTCAGATTGTAACTTTTATATGCCAACAGAATGTGGCAGTGCTATAAAGGACAGTGTTACTGTTGTTTTAGCCCCAGGAAACATCTTTGTGTCTGTATAGCAATTTGCAAAGAAGAGCATCACTCCCATCTCTAGCCTTTGGATTCTATATGCTACATTAAAAAAAAATCTTTTTAAAGATATTGACATGCAGTGACCCAAACCATAAGGATATTTGTTTGGCTTCTTACTTTGTGTAAATGTTACTTGTCACAATGCTTTAAATATATCTCTATAGACTGTCTGTTATAAACTAACTGTATCTAACCAGATGAATTTGAGTTACATTGTATTTGTTAACTGAAGCAATTGCTTTTGCTACTAGTGACAAACAAGACAAATTTGCCATTGATTTGTCGACTCATCTAATTGGCAGAAAACTTCTTCATGTTGCCATGACTGCTGTTTTGAACTACATATTAGGCCACCCTCAGGGCTTTCAAAAAAATAGTCAAGATGCCTGAATGTCTGTTTCATTTTGTTCTTTGTATTCCCTCTCTGTATTCCTTTATGTAGTGCTATCTTTGAAAAGGATCTTTTAGATTGATAATTCAGAAAAAAGATAAAAATAATAAACTGTTTTTATTAAATGCATTGTTTGGCTTTCAACTCCATACTCACTCAGAGCTATATATACATATATCTTTATTTTATCATCAAATAATAACGGAATGAACTGTTTATATTTTACTGTGGCACCAACTCTAAAGTGGTTGACATGACATCAGCAACACTACAGAGTCCTCGCATCTCTACACTATCTTTGCTTATTTGCCATTTACATTTCAGAGCCTACCAAGTGTATTTTATTGTGCCACCAGCATTAGTGATGTTGCCCTTGCATCTTGTAAGGCTAGAAATTCCTCACTGCTTCATGAGCAAAACAACATTAGTGAGCAAGTGAATAGATGAGGCGGTGAAAAGAAGAATCAGGTTGGGTTGGTGAATGAGACATTATTATAGAAACAGAAGAAATGGGATGAGGCAGTAGTTGAGAGAGAGAGTGATAGTAATGGAAGTGGACAATGGTAAAAGTTAGTGAGGGATGTAAATAAAAAGGAGCCCTTCGAAGAGAGGGTGATCACTAACAATACAGAGTGGGTAATGTTAGAGTGATCAGGATAGCAATAGGAAAAATTGAACAGGGTCCAATACTATTCTTCATTACAGGGGCAGCTAAGTACAAAGAATAAAAAGGATCTACTACTGTCCTTAGTAACAATGATGACATAGTAAAGTGAATAGAGAAGATGATGAGCTATATAGAAGGTATCAAAGTGGCAACAGATGTAAACATGACTGAGACATACTAGGTGAAAGACTCAAATGTATGAGTTACTGCGTGGCACCTTGGGCAAGTGTCTTCTACTATAGCCTAGGGCCAACCAAAGCCTTGTGAGTGGATTTGGTAGATAGAAACTGGAAGAAGCCCATCGTATATATGTGTGTGTGTAGGTTTGTGTGTCTGTGTTTGTTCCCCCCGACATTGCCTGACAGCCGATGCTGGTATGTTTATGTCCCCGTAACTTAGCAGTTTGGCAAAAGAGACTGATAGAATAAGCACTACAAAGAATAAACTCTGGGGTCGATTTGCTCAACTAAAGGCAGTGCTCCAGCATGGCTGCTGTCAAATGACTGAAACAAGTAAAAGAGTAAAAAAATAAAAGAATTAGATAGGCAGCTCTTCTCCAGACACCAAATCATCTTGTTCTTTTGTAATAACCTCCATGAAGCTTAGCAACTTAATTCTTCACCACTTCATCCTATTTCATAAAGCTATCATCCATGTTGCATGCCCGCTCTAGCAGACTCTTCTCTCTTGCACGCAACATCTGATTTATCTTACGTCCAGTTTTTCTCTATGCACATTTGTAGTCTGGCATTACACATTCACTGAAGCATGCTTGCGGTCATTTCTTTCTTATCTTTGCAAATCATCTGCATTCAAGGCCAACATCTATTGTACAATCTGCCCTCACACCAACAGAGACACTCTTTGTTGCCAGCAGAGGCAATAAGTTCTCTGAATGTTTTCTGACCAGCTCTTGCTCTGCAATTATGCTTTCAGAATATCTACCTCGACTGTTAATGGTCACCTAGGTAATAGACGCTATCAATTACCTCTAAACAGTCTGCTGGGTATTACCTAGAATCTATTTCTGATCTGGTAATCTATTTCCCTTGTGAAAATCCATTATGATTATTTTCTTGGAAAAAAAAATAAAATAAAATAAACTATTCTTTATGAAGCATAAAACAAAGCTGTTTGAGTATTTGATATTAGTTCATAAATGAACATTAATTAGTTTCAGACATGGACAGATTATTCGTTAATGCCCATCAATATGTTACATTAATAACAATAATATCAAAGATTCAAACAAACTTGTCTGTTTACTATTCTCAATATAAGGAAAATAAGTTGTTTTAGATTAAAATGATATTTTTTTTCTTCTAAATCATAGTTTTTTGGTTTCTGTGCTATTGAGGCAGCCTTTTGCAAAATATTGAACAATTGGAGTGGCTGTGTGGTAAGTAGCTTACTTACAAACCACATGGTTCCGGGTTCAGTCCGACTGCGTGGCACCTTGGGCAAGTGTCTTCTACTATAGCCTCGGGCCGACCAAAGCCTTGTGAGTGGATTTGGTAGATGGAAACTGAAAGAAGCCCGTCGTATATATGTGTGTGTGTGTAGGTTTGTGTGTCTGTGTTTGTTCCCCCCGACATTGCCTGACAGCCGATGCTGGTATGTTTATGTCCCCGTAACTTAGCAGTTTGGCAAAAGAGACTGATAGAATAAGCACTACAAAGAATAAACTCTGGGGTCGATTTGCTCAACTAAAGGCAGTGCTCCAGCATGGCTGCTGTCAAATGACTGAAACAAGTAAAAGAGTAAAAAAATAAAAGAATTAGATAGGCAGCTCTTCTCCAGACACCAAATCATCTTGTTCTTTTGTAATAACCTCCATGAAGCTTAGCAACTTAATTCTTCACCACTTCATCCTATTTCATAAAGCTATCATCCATGTTGCATGCCCGCTCTAGCAGACTCTTCTCTCTTGCACGCAACATCTGATTTATCTTACGTCCAGTTTTTCTCTATGCACATTTGTAGTCTGGCATTACACATTCACTGAAGCATGCTTGCGGTCATTTCTTTCTTATCTTTGCAAATCATCTGCATTCAAGGCCAACATCTATTGTACAATCTGCCCTCACACCAACAGAGACACTCTTTGTTGCCAGCAGAGGCAATAAGTTCTCTGAATGTTTTCTGACCAGCTCTTGCTCTGCAATTATGCTTTCAGAATATCTACCTCGACTGTTAATGGTCACCTAGGTAATAGACGCTATCAATTACCTCTAAACAGTCTGCTGGGTATTACCTAGAATCTATTTCTGATCTGGTAATCTATTTCCCTTGTGAAAATCCATTATGATTATTTTCTTGGAAAAAAAAATAAAATAAAATAAACTATTCTTTATGAAGCATAAAACAAAGCTGTTTGAGTATTTGATATTAGTTCATAAATGAATGAACATTAATTAGTTTCAGACATGGACAGATTATTCGTTAATGCCCATCAATATGTTACATTAATAACAATAATATCAAAGATTCAAACAAACTTGTCTGTTTACTATTCTCAATATAAGGAAAATAAGTTGTTTTAGATTAAAATGATATTTTTTTTCTTCTAAATCATAGTTTTTTGGTTTCTGTGCTATTGAGGCAGCCTTTTGCAAAATATTGAACAATTGGAGTGGCTGTGTGGTAAGTAGCTTACTTACAAACCACATGGTTCCGGGTTCAGTCCGACTGCGTGGCACCTTGGGCAAGTGTCTTCTACTATAGCCTCGGGCCGACCAAAGCCTTGTGAGTGGATTTGGTAGATGGAAACTGAAAGAAGCCCGTCGTATATATGTGTATGTGTGTGTGTGTGTGTTTGTGTTTGTGTGTCTGTGTCTGTCCTCCCAACATCGCTTGACAACCGATGCTGGTGTGTTTACTGCTCCGTAACTTATTGGTTCGGCAAAAGAGACCGATAGATTAAGTACTAGGCTTACAAAGAATAAGTCCTGGGGTCGATTTGCTCGACTAAAGGCGGTGCTCTAGTATGGCCGCAGTCAAATGACTGAAACAAATAAAAGTGTAAAGAGTAATAAGAAATTTCTAAGAGCAGAAAAAAACTAAATATACCAGTTATCTGCTTTGTCTTTTGTCCCATAGCCTCACTGGTGGATGTCTCCCACCAGACTTTCTTTACATATGTAATTCTTAGACCTAAACCTCACCCCCACTTCATCAAACAATATTGAGACCCCCTTTGGTCATGACTGACGGTGGGATTGCACCTAGAAAGTTACCCTCCCAGGCACAAGTCCGGGCCAGGTTGTTTATGGAAGACCAGCAGTCGTCCATACATACCGGCCTCCCCTCTCCACGCCACCAGTGTTATCCAAGGGAAAGGCAACAACAGATACAGCTTGACACCTATGATGTCGCAACTCATTTCTACAGCTGAATAAACTGGAGCAACGTGAAATAAAGTGTCTTGCTCAAGAACACAACACGCAGCCCGGTCCAGGATACGAACTCACAACCTCACGATTATAAGCTCAATGCCCTAACAACTGAGCCATGCGCTCTCACTCATCAAATAATAATCCTACCCTAATCCTTATTATTTTCTTCATTTCCACCTTCTCATTACCAGATAGGGATTAAATTTTTGTACACTGGTAAAATGAATGAAATCAAACAATCAACTCATTTATAATCACTTGGGCAAATCAATCGGTGGCTTTCCTTATTGACCTTGAGATGATGGAAATGGTAGTGTTGACATACATACATCTTTCAACGTTACCTGCAATGTCAAGGTGTAATTTGCAATCTAAGATGTAAACAGCATTACAGACTCATCTTGGGAAAGCTCACTTGTACTTCACATTATTCTTAAATTTGTTTCAGTCATTTGAATGTGGCCATGCTGGAGCACTGCCTTTAGTCAAACAAATCAACGCCAGGACTTATTCTATTGATCTCTTTTGCCAAACCACTAACTTACAGGGACATAAACACACCAACATTGGTTGTCTAGCAACAACCAATGTTGGTGTGACAAACACACACGCACACATATATGTATACAATAATGGGGGTTTAGTTCACAGGTGATCTAAACAATTAGGTACGCTAGGTAAGTGCTATAACGGATTTATAATAATGTAGGACTTGAGATGTTTGCCTTGCCTTAACATTTGTCATCCTCTTCAACAATTATATATATATATATATATTCAATGGGCTTCCTTCAGTTTCTGTCTACCAAATCCACTCACAAGGATTTGGTTGGCTCAAGACTATTGTAGAAGACACTTACTGAAGTTGCCATACAGTGGGACTGAACCCAGAACCATGTGGTTGGTAAGCAATCTACTTACCACACAGCCACTCCTGCACCTATAATAAACATGAGTTTATTTTTGTTTTGCATATGATAAACTACAACAATATATTGGTGTCAATTTTTGGCACAAGGCCAGCAATTTCGGGAGAGGATTAGGTCAATTATATCAACCCCAGGGCTCAACTGTTACTTATTTCATTGACTCTGAAAGGACAAAATGCAAAGCTGACCTTGATGGAATTTGAACTCAGAACATAAAACAGATGAAACACCACTAAGCATTTGCCCAGTGTGCTAATGGTTGTGCCAGCTTGTCTACAACTATATATTACCGAAATCAACACTTCTGGCTGTCCATTTTGTCCCTTTTAAATGTAATAGGGTGGGACCTAAGAAAAGTTTGGCCGCTATTTCTGCCTGATAGAGTGACCAAGTAGCAATTTGGAATATTCCAACTTAGTTTCTTTTAATACGTAGTAGAAGAAATAAGATTAACCCTTTCGTTACCAACCCAGCTCTGGCTCTGTAGTATAAATGTCTTGTTTTCAAAAGTTCTGAATTAAAATCTTCCACCAAACCTTGGTCACAATTCATGTTCCTAACACTAGCTTAATAATAACTAAGTTATTTTGCTAAATTCTTTGTTATATTTAAAGTAATTGAAAGAAATACAGAACATCTCAAAATAAATACAGTAACGAAAGGGTTAAAGCAATATGAATGTTAAAAGAATTAGTAAATGATTACTCACCTGTATTCTTCTTTACTGAGCCCAGTAAGTATGTTGTATTCATCTAACTTTAGCAACTTAAATGCAGCGCTAACATGGTGATTTTCAAGCACAGCTTTGTCATTGTACAATAAAGCAACTTCAGACCTGTTTGAAAATATTTTTAACATATAAGATAATTAACGAACGAAATGAAATGAAGTTTTCTAGATGTAATATTGAATTTATTTCAAAGTATATGTGTGTGTGTGTATGTATGTATGTATATATATATGTATATATATATATATGTGTGTGTATATATATATATATATATATATGTATGTGTGTGTGTGTGTTTATATGTGTGTGTGTGTGTATATATATGTGTGTGTGTATATATGTGTGTGTGTGTGTATATATGTGTGTGTGTATATATATATGTGTGTGTGTGTGTATATATATGTGTGTGTGTGTATATATGTGTGCGTGTGTATATATGTGGTGTGTGTGTGTGTATATATATATATATGTGTGTGTGTGTGTATATATATAGGTTATGAGGGGTGAAGATGACCCAAAGGTGTCAGGTAAATACTATTGGAGCTTACACACAAGGTACAGGAAACTTATATGTATACCATTTTGCTTAAATAATGGAACTGCAGATACAATATCCCTGCATATCTCACGTCTGTATATCTTCTCTAAAATAACTGTTGCTTAACTATTTTCTCGCACCATCTCCAATGAAGGGATATATAAAATATCCCAGACCTCTTTATAAATGTTCTGAAATATGTGTGCGTGTGTGTGTATTAGTAGGATCCATCTGTCTCAAGAGGCCATGGATCTGTGCCTGAAGAAACTGTGTCAGCTGCTGATGGTGGTGCAGTGTCTGTTGTGGCTGTACAGGCCTACACAGGATGGTAGTCATGCATGCAGCGACTGCATTTGAAGGAGCTGTCTGCCAGCGCTACCAGTTTTTCTTTCCATTGAGTGTGATTTTCTCTGGTGGCAAGTTCCTGTTCTTCTGATAGCCTTGTCTGTCACGTGATGGTAACATGACATATAGGTGTATGTGTGTGTGTCCACCACCATCACTCGACAACTGGTGTTGGTTTGTCTATGTTCCCATAATCTAGCTGTTCAGTAACAGATAACAACATGCCAGGCTTTAAAAATAAGTACTGGAGTAAATTTACATTATTTACATTTGACGGATATTTGTCCTCATCTTGAAGTATATTTGCCATCTAAATATGGCTAACCACTATGAGTGGATGTTACTGTAGCTTGTAGCCCCAGGAGAACATCTTCTCCAGCTGGCTGTTGACACACTTTCTGTGCCCTAGCCAGCTGGAGAAGATGTTCTCCTGGGGCTACAAGCTACAGTAACATCCACCCTTAGTGGTTAGCCATATTTAGATGGCAAATATACTTCACATTGTCGTGCAGTTACTGTCTATACCTCGTTCAGAGATTTATTATTGCTTGTCTTCATCTTGTTTGTTGTTAACACAACATTTCGGCTGATATACCCTCCAGCCTTCATCAGGTGTCTTGGGGAAATTTCGAACCTGGGTTCTCATTCCTATGGTATTTTTTTAATGTTGTTCTTATTATTATTCATGGTCAATGCCTGGAATCAAACTCAGTAACTTGTAAAATGTAAATAATGTACATAATTCCTCATCCCTTCAATATAAAATTGGAGTAAATTTGTTGAACTAAAACTCTTCAAGGCAGCATCCCAGTATATACACAGATTCTACCTTTCAGTATTGCAAGCTCTGTTACCATATTAACATATCCCTGTAGAGAGATTTTGGGAAGATCCTCAGTGATTGTACAAACTGGGATCTAGTGGTAACTGCCAATATCTAAGATGGACTGATAATGGTTTTTAAAGGATATGGGATTGGAGAATGATGTTATTTGCATAGGATTGTATAGGATTAAAGCTGATTAACTGGTTATTGATTAAATGGATGAAAAATTCTAGATCCTCGAGATGGGATTCTTTTCAAATGCATTTATCATGAAGCAGTAAAGTTGTGGTAATGATAAATTAGGTTACTTTTAATTAAACTGGCACTCCGTCAGTCATGACGAGGAGTGTTCCTGTTGATCTGATCGACAGAAGAGCCTGCTTCTGTAAGTGGCTGAGCATTCCACAGACATGCATACCTATTTCTTTACTATCCACAAGGGGCTAAACATAGAGAGGATAAACAAGGACAGACAAACAGATTAAGTTGATTATAAAAACCCCAGTGCGCAACTGGTACTTAATTTATCAACCCCAAAAGAATGAAAGGCAAAGTCGACCTCGGTGGAATTTGAACTCAGAACGTAGCGGCAGAAGAAATACTGCCAAGCATTTCACCCAGTGTGCTAACGTTTCTGCCAGCTCACTGCCTTACATGCATACCCTTAATGTAGTCCTCAGGTAGATTCAGCTTGACACAGAATGTGACAAGGCTGGCCCTTTGAATTACAGATACTGCTCATTTTCACCAGCTGAGTGGACTGGGGCAATGGGAAACCAAGTGTTTTGTTCAAGGACACAATATGACACAAGGAATCAAACTCATAATCTTATGATTACGAGCACAAGACCCTAACCACTAAACTATGTGCCTTCACACTCTTAATTAATGTTACCATATAAAAGACTTGTTAATTAGAATATTATTTTGTAAACAACTTAGCAAATTAGGAAAAAAGTAATCACAATATCAGGAATAAAAAGAGAGGCAAGTAGTATAAGCATGATCTGCTTAACAGCATTCATCCTCATCATCAGCTTCCCATGTTGGCATGGTTTGGACAGTTTGACTGGAACTGTTAAGCCAGAGAGCTGCACCAAATTTTAGTCTGATTTCGGTTTGGTTTCTATGGCTGGATGTCCTTCCTAATGCCAACCACTCCAAGAGTGTAATGAGTACTTTTTATGAGCCACCAGCACGGGTACCTTTATGTGCCACTGGCAAGGGTGCTAGTCATGTGACACTGACATCAGCCACGACTACAATTTCACTTGGCTTGAAAAGTCTTCTCAAGCACAGCATATTCTTTTCTACTCTAAGCACAAGGCCTGAAATTTTTAGAGAGGGAGCCAGTTGATTAAATCGATCCCAGTACACAACTGGTACTTAATTTATTGACCCCGAAAGGATGAAAGGCCAAGTCGACCTCGGCAGAATTTGAACTCAGAACATAAAGACAGACAAGATACCGCTAAGCATTTCACCCAGCATGCTATTGTTTCTGCCAGCTCGCTACTTTGTCAAGCACAGCATATTGCCAAAGGTCTCAGTCACTTGTCATTGCCTCTGTGAGGCCCAATGTTTGAAGATCATGCTTCACCACCTTGCATTATAAGTATTAATATAAAATTAAATTTATAGTCCTTTCCACTATAGGCACAAGGCCTGAAATTTTGAGGAAAGGGGCTAGTCAGTTATTTCAATCCCAGTATACAACTGGTATTTATTTTGTTGATTCCGGAAGGATGAGGGGCAAAGTTGACTGCAGTGGAATTTCAATTTAGAAGGTAAAGACGGATAAAACACTGCTAAGTAGTTTGTCCAACATCCTAACGATTCTGCCAGCTCGTTGCTTTAAAATTATATAAATAATATGTATATTCTAAAAATCCTTAAGTCTGGTGTTGTTAATTATGGGTTTTGAAAAGAATCGTAGGTTTAGAATTTATGTAGGTGTCACCAATGTACAGACTTAAAAAAAAAAATTGAGAATATGCCATTCACCAAGACTTCGGTATCAGGTGATTAAAGAAGTTAATGTAGGTGAATGTAGCAGTTTTGAGTTAAAATTCAGTTCATGAAAGCAAGTGGTGGGTGAGGCACTCTCAGTTTATAATAATTTTCAGCTGTGACTAAAATTGAGAACATTTCTTGATCAGTGAATGTTAAATTACAAAAAAAAAAAAAAAAAAAATGTTGATTGAGAAACATAATCAGGTATAGTTAGATCAGTTCAGATGAAGTACTTGCAGCAGGTTATTGGGTAAAAATAATTAGTCAAATAATGCTCTGTTTGAAATTCGAATGTCTTCTGATCTAGGGACATCATTGATGCTGAGCTTGCAATACAGTTTCTGCAAGGTGAAGACAGAGGAAATATATATTTGACTATACATCTATTTGTTATATGTTGATGCATAACAGCTGTTTTTCTGGATGATTTTCAATAATTTCTTGTAGAGTTGTTAAAACTAATTTAGCAATTTTGACACAATCTAGAAAACTACTGATCCTATTAGTTTGGTAACTGGAGTTTTCTGTTACATGGCTTTCTTACTTGTAACATGATGTGTTTATATGTTGATATTTGTTGTCATATCACTGTAGTTGTTGATGTTCTCTGCAGTTAAAAAGCTTTTTTAATATGTTGTTTCTCTGAAATAAACTTAAAAGAAGCTATATAATTTGAAATCTTATAGTTACCCTGTATTTATGTGAAAATTGTTTGTTGTTCCAGTGTGTTCATAATCATGAACCAAGGCAGCTATTATTGTGGCAAAGATTTCAAGGTCTGTAAGCCAGTTCTGAAAATTTAAACATGAATACTTTCATGAGTAATAAGCTTGTAGAAAGAAAAACAATCATTTGTAGCAAAATGGATTTAAATGTAAAAAACATATATACAGGTAGTGGGCTGTTATATAGATGTATGTATGTGCGTGTGTATGTAGGTAAATGGATATGAATGTAAACAGATAGACATACATACGGATAGATACATAGGTAGTATGAACAGACAAGCACACATACTCACACATAAATACATACACAAATGAAGACAGAAACGTGATCATACACACATATTTCACTTCACACAAGGACACATATAGAGACACATCCATACTTACAGACACAGTATGTAGTCACAAAAACCCATACACAGATCACTCAGACATGCACACACAAGGAGACAGAGGTACACACACACACATGCAAATACACACACACACAGAAACACAAACACATGAATATGCAGAATACATATATATATATATATATGCACACATACATACATAGATGCATGTGTATGCATATACACACTGACCCACACATGTACACAAACAAACAAAAAGAACACAGCTCAGATAACAGGCAGAGGCAATGACTATAGAAAAGGTTGCAAGACACAACAGAAATTTTAGTAAAAATAACTAATTAAATGAGTGAGTGTGTTAAATAATAAGGCATTACAAGTGAATGACTCTCCTTCCGACACAACAAAACAAAAAGATAATTTTCAATGTTTTGGTTATGATTTACACTAAGGTAAATAATATCTAATTTTATACAATATAACACTTGAATCTTGCAATAATTTGAAAGAAATAATGAAGTGTTGCCAGTTATCCATAAGAAAGAAATGAAATTCAAAATTGAGTAATTTCTACTTGTATGAGGTGTAGTCAGAAAGTATCCAACCTTGATTTCTTTTTTTTTTTTTTGGAGCAAAATAACAATGCATGAGCAAACTCTGCATGGATATTAGGTGGCCACATCTTTCCTGGACATGCACAAAAATTTTCATGTCTGTGGGTTGTGCCATTCACCTGCAGTGATGCATTGAGTACAGACGTGAAGAGCATGCTGTGCAATTTTTCTTTTTGAATCAAGATGACTAAGCACATTGAACAAAGTTTCTGTATCAAATTCTGCCCAAAACTTGGTGATATGCAAGCCCAGACTATCGAGAAGATTCAGAATGCCTTTGGAGTTGATGCTATGAGAACAACACAAGTAAAGGAATGGTACAACCGGTTCAAAGATGGCTGCACTTCAGTGGACAGTGAGCCATGTTGTGGCCAGACCATTGACTAACAGTAATAACAAAATGATTGCAAAGGTTGTTTATTGCGTTCATCAAGCTATACCATGAAAACGACCCAACCTGTAGGCAGCAAAGAACTGGCAATTCCACCATGACCAGGCACCCGCTCATTCTGCCCATGTCATTCAAGCATTCCTCATCAAACAAAACACATCACTTATTCATCAGGCTTCCTACTCCCCACACTTGGCTCCTTGTGACTTTTGGTTATTCTCAAAGCTCACAAAAGGGAAGAGATTTGAGCGAACAGAGGACATTAAGCAAAATTCAACAGCTCTACAGCATCCCAAAGAGTAATTTTCAGAAATGTTTCCAGCAGTGGCAAGAATGCTGGCAGAAGTGTATAGACTCCCAAGGCGAATACTTTGAAGGAGACTCAATCCAAATGATGAGTTTTTTGATATTACTTGTTGTGTGGCCAAAGGTTGGATACTTTTTGACTACACTTCGTACATAGTTTTGAAATTCTTCAACCTAAGTATTTAGAGAGTTATAATACCATCATCGATGTTCTACTTGGACTTTTGGATAATTTGAATAGATTATTATTAGGAATTTATTTAAAACAAGTTTTTGAATAATGGATTGGAACTTTAGCATTATATGAATATTTAGTAATGTCAAACAGAGCAACATTAGGGAGTTCATCGATGATAATATTTTTGTTTGTTGTTGTTGTTAATTTTAAACAAGTTACAATGTACACAATATCTAAAGCAAAACTTAAATCATTAAAATATACAAATAATAATAGATATATTTCAAATAAATTCAGAATAAATAAAATAGAGAAGACTTTCAGCTATACATTTAACAAATCACAATCCAAAACCAGAAAGAAACTGATGTGCAACTTTCTTTCAAAATTTCTGACTGTTAAACACGAGCAGTGTGCCTTCATGATGGAAGGTTAACTTGATATATTTTTTCACTGGTAATCACAGTAGCAGCTGTCAGATAAAATATCACGACACTACCATTTATGAAGAAGTAATAATATTGAATAATCCCAGCTCTGTTTTATTTAGTTTATCTTTACATGCAGCTGCTACAAAGATCACTTGTGGGAAAGGTGCAAGCTAACCTTTCATCTGAAAAGGCATATAGCTGACGTTTACATTTAGAAATGTTGAAAGAAAATTGCATATCAATTTCTTTCTGACATTGATTCAAGACTCATTAAATCTATATCTGAATGTCTTCTCTTTAGAATTCATTTTACAATTACTCAAATAAGTTTGAGATTATTTTCACTTACATACAGACATTAGGTTAAGTCACTTTAAGTGCTACTGATAACATGTAATCCAGTACAACCTGTCACATGGTCAGTAATCGACAGCTGAAGTCACACCCACTAAAGGCTAGCCTGGTGTGGAGGGTTGTTTCAAACACAGCTGAGCAAAAGCAAGACTCTTCAAAAGGATGGCTGAACCCAGCATAAGGTCCATGACTATTTAGTCTTAGTCCATAATAACATATATGGTGGGTAAGCATGTATTAAGACCATTCTGCAGGTGATGGACCCAAGGTTGTGTCAGATAAGTTTTCTAGGAAAGTGTTTGATGGTACTTACACTGCCCTTCTGCCTTCTGGATGAGTCCATGAAGACAAAGGGTAATGTAATATACCTCGAGAGAAAAACAAGCTGGAATGGCCAGCTTTAAGGTATGGTTTCAGATGCATTGCATATCTGGCAACCTTCTATGGCTGGTTTGAGATACCACTTATCTTTGTTTGCCTGTGCCACTGGACTTTTCTTTTTCACAGATATAATAGTGATACTGAGAAAGTTAGCATTTCCCAACACCATTATCAAACTTTATTGAGTAGATATCTTCTGCTATGTAGATCGTGGATCTTGGGTATCAGGGATGGTTATTGTTATGATGGTGGTTTAGGTGTTTACATGCTTCTATGCCAATGAAATATCATCGTTTCCATTGTTTCTTCACTTGTTAAGGGCACACGATAGGTGTATCACAGGTGGTAGCACTCATTATCCTCCAGCCAACTGCATGGCTGCACCCTTCATTGTTGCTGTAATTTAAGAAGTACAGTCATCAAAGAATCTTCAACTGAAGGAAAACCTGGTCAACATAAAATTTTATAATGAACCATAAGTAAAACACATATGTGTGTGCACATGTGTTTGTGTGCAATTAAAGCCAAAATTGGTTGAGTCCACCAATTTGTAAGCCTAGAGCTTATCTCTGTTTCTGAGGTATTAAAACAAGTGAGAGCAGGACACCCCACAGACGGGATTGCTACTTTATCTTTTGAAATAACCATTAACTGAAGCTAATACAAATAGATTTTCCATAAAATAGTGACTTGACTTTGGCAAGTGTTACACTTATCAAACTCAAGATCCTTGGTAATTTCTGCATGTTTATAACTTCAAAAGCAATTTGGAGATATATACTCAACATGAGGCATTGAGTTCTCTTTCTTTTTTGTTATAAATCCATTCATGATTTGTACATATTCAACAAAAGCTAGAATAAGACAGACAACAAAAGCAATAAATATTGAAGAAATGGTGTAGATGTTTTAATTTTTTTTTCTTTTAATCTGAAATCATAAATTTTTAAGTTGTTTTATAAAAAAAAATAAGATCAATGGTTAAGTTTGATGTTAACTTACAGTTAGTTTACTGCTTGATAAGATATAATGAACTGTATGTGCAACATCTGCTGCATGGAGTAAATTGTGATATGGATTTTTGTATTTTGTGTATCCTGCTTCCATGCAGGTTAAGAAAGCATCTAGTGCTGAAGTATTGATCTGTAAATAAAAAAAGATAAACAATTCAAGTCAAGTTTAAGGTGTTGCATGTCTAACCCAGATGTCAATGATTTGGGGCTTTTTGCTTAAACAATTCTATTGCCTTGGCTAGTTTTATATGAAATAAGCTACTCTATCATATCATATAACTAAAGTCGGATGCTATGTTTTTGGATGCAGTCTTTTGAAATATCTATATTTACATTAACAGAAAAACTCTTTTACAACATAGAAAAATGCATTGTTGTAAAAAGGAAACATTTTTTTTGTTAAAGCCAATATTTATTCACATTATATAAAAGCAATTCATTAATTACATTCACAGCAGATAGTCACACTTCATTCATGCTTCCTTTTTTTTTTTTTAGTATTGAATCAATAAAGAATAACCTAATATTTTCCAAAGGAACTAAGTTCTTGTTGAAGAATTTTCTAAATGCTGTTTGCTATGTAGGACAATAGTTCATATTTAAAGTTCTTTCCATGTTTACTAAATCTGTTCATAAATTCGTAGGTTATTTTGACCTCATCAACTGTGTTTCTTTTTCAAATATTTTTCTTTTATAAAATATCTGAATGGTATATATTTGGGTGTCAGAAACTAAAAATATATTATTTTATATAAATAATTTGAGATAGATAAGAAATAAGATGTAGCTCTTTGAAAATGATTTACAAAAATTTAACTGTATTATTTTATAAACTAACATATATATTAGCAAAAGTAGAAAACAAACTATATCAATGATTTTTCAAAACCTTCATTCCTACAGCCGTTTCAACAGTATCTACAAATACTCATAATCATTCATAATTTTATATCATATATATATATAAACATTACAGCCAATTCTCATTTTACCAAAAAAAAAAAGAGATATAAAAAATTGAAAGACTAGTTTCAAGATGATTGTTTTTATTTTCATCCATTGCTGTTCTGGGAGAAAAATACCATAGAACTGTATGGAAATAACTGGTTAGATAATTGGCATAGTTTTCTTGCAATTTTCAGAACTTTGAAATTCTCAGGTCCCTCAACCTGTTTAGGAGCAGTGGCTGTCATTTCTTCCTCAGAGTAACTGAAATATCTGTACATCTGCAGCCTAAGCTTGACTTTAAAACTGCTTTGTGATTCCCAAATGGATGTACTTCCTTTACACAGTGACAGCATAACAAGAAGTTGATCACCTCATCACTATAGATTGATTGATAAGGACATTGTGGGCATTTCTAATGATGGTTTCAATATCCCAAGTTGTTCATAGACCAGTGTATCAATAATATCAGGAATTCTGAGAATCAGAAGAGCATCTAACTTTGCACTGATACAATAAATCTAACCACTGCACTCTACAACAACAATGGCAGTGGAGGCGCAATGGCCCAGTGGTTAAGGCAGCAGACTTGCGGTCGTAAGAACGTGATTTCGATTCCTAGTCCGGGCATTGTGAGTGTTTATTCAGCAAAAACACCTAGGAGGAGGAGGAGGCATCATTTCAGTGCTGGGAAATGCCTGACTTGCAGAAATAATATAATCAAGTAATTCCTGGTAATTTGAAGTCCACGATGGTAAATGTCCAAGTGAGCCATTTGTTGCTCTAAGAAGCAACTGTTATTGATGGTTTTGCTGAGGCTGCAAGACCTGTTTGAGTGATACAACAAGAGCCAAGAAAAACAAGTGGTGCCTGTATACATCACTGCTAGGTATGTATATCTTTGGACAAGTGGTGATGGAAACTACTGGAAGATCAATAACAAGGGTTTTTATCAACATTACTGGGACAAAAATAATTGTTTCAGTCTGTTGTTAGAGAGAAAGGTTGGACTTAAAAAAACCACACATACACACAAATACATATATTTAGTCCTACCCATGCTAGCATGGAAGACGGATGTCAAACAATGATGATTATATATATATATATATATATATATATATATATATATATATATATAATGTTTGGTGAAATAGAAAGATGAATAATCTTGTTGCAGATTAATCAAAAGTTTAACTGATACCTTGGTAGCAAAAATCACAGCAGAAGAAAGCACGGTTGGAGATAAAACCATTTGGTGTTGCAACCGTGCGTTGGTGCGGATAATTGAATTTTAATATTATTAGTGAAATGAAGAAATGGAGTTGAACGAAGATTGAACAGAATTCCTTTTATTAAAGGAATTCTGTTCAATCTTCGTTCAACTCCATTTCTTCATTTCACTAATAATATATATATATATATATATATATATATATATATCAGATGTGCTTTGTACTTTTTCACTTAAAACAGTGCTTCTGATTTCTTTTAATTACTAAAAATTAAATTGCTGGAAATTTGTTGTCTTTGAGGTCATTGCCAGAGCCACTGGACTGGCTCCTGTGCAGGTGGCACCTAAAAAACACCATTTGAGCATGGTCGTCGCCAGTACCACCTGACTGGCCCTCATTCCGGTGGCACGTAAAAGCACCCACTACACTCTTGGAGTGGTTGGCGTTAGGAAGGGCATCCAGCTGTAAAAACTCTGCCAGATCAGATTGGAGCCTGGTGCAACCATCTGGCTCGCCAGTCCTCAGTCAAACCCTGCAGCCCATGCCAGCATGGAAACCAGACGTTAAACGATGATGATGATGATATATATCAGTGGAATAATGTTAATACATTGCAGTATTTACTGTTTATTTACATGTCCGTTGTGTTGATAACAAAGGTACTTAGCTACTAGTAACCAAGTTTCAATCATGAGTAAAAGGTACCACACAAAGATTCAATTTTAGTCTGGTGTTCATCAAAGTAGTGCAAATTGGGTAACTCCTAAATAAGCTAAACAACATTTCTACATACCTATAAGCAGCTTATTTTTTTTTTTATTACTGAATGATAAGTAGACAATTATAAAGAATATTCATTGAGAAACTCGTGACATTTAGCCAAACTTTGTATTAGGCTTCCTCTAGTCAACCTGCAGCAAAACAATATTATCATCATCATCATCGTTTAATGATGATGGTGGTTTGTAAAATGTTTTTTCAATGAATGTTAACTTGATGGCAAGGAGATTACACATGGCTGGCACTGAAATGCTCAACATTACAATAGGATTACAAATTCTGGATTATATATAGTTTTTCATTTGAGAAATAGTCAAGCAAAATTATTTATTAATGTGAAATACATATCTATCTATCTCTCTCTATATATATATGTATGGTGTGTGTGTTTGTATATATATATATATATATACATATATATATGTATGTATCATCATTATCATCATCGTTTAGTGTCTGCTTTCCATGCTAGCATGGGTTGGACGGTTCAACTGGGTCTGGGAAGCCAGAAGGCTGCACCAGGCCCAGTCTGATCCAGCAATATTTCTACGGCTGGATGCCCTTCCTAATGCCAACCACTCCGCGAGTGTAGTGGGTGCATTTTACGTGCCACACAAGGCTGGCAAACGGCCACAATCGGATGGTGCTTTTTATGTGCCACTATATGTATGTATATATATGTACGTGTGTGTGTATATATATATATATATATATATGTATGTATGTATATATATATGTATGTATGTATATATATGTATGTATGTATATATATATGTATGTATGTATATATATATGATGTTTATAATATATGTATGTATGGTATATATATATATATGTATGTATGTTATATATATATGTTGTATATGTATATGTATGTATATTATATGTGTATGTATGTATATATATATATATGTATGTATGTTATATATATGTCTGTATGTATGTATATATATATGTATGTATGTATATATATATATATGTATATGTATGTATCTATGTATATATATTGTATGTATGTATATATATATATATTGTATATGTATGTATATATATATATATGTATATGTATGTATGTATATATATATATGTATTTATGTTATATATATATATGTAATGTATGTATGTATATATATATGTATATGTATATGTATGTATGTATATATATGTTATATGTATGTATGTATGTATATATATGTATGTGTATATATAATATGTGTGTGTATATATATATGTGTGTATATATATATATGTATGTATATATATATGTATGTCTATATATTATTGTATGTATGTATATATATTATGTATGTATTATATATGTATGTATGTATGTGTATATATGTATGTATGTGTATATATATGTATATATATAATGTATGTATATATATATATGTATGTATATATCTATATGTAGTATATGTTGTATGTATATCTATTATATGTATGTATGTATATATATGTATATGTATGTATATATATGTATATATATGTATATATATGTATGTATGTATATATATTGTATGGCTGGATCAGGTAATGAAGGTTACGGAGAGGGTTGTAGCCCAACTAATTAGAGAGAGAGTTACCTTAGATGATATGCAGTTTGGGTTCGTGCCAGGGAAAAGTACTACTGATGCTATATTCCTGTAAGACAGCTGCGAGAAATACCTAGCCAAAGATAAGCCCTTGTACCTGGCTTTTGTTGACTTGGAGAAAGCCTTTGACAGGGTCCCCCGGTCCCTTATCTGGTGGTCAATGAGGAACTAGGGATAGAAGAATGGTTGGTGAGAGCTGTGCAAGCCATGTACGAGACGCTGCTAGTAAGGTGAGGGTGGGCAACGAGTACAGTGAAGAATTCCGGTAGAGGTTGGGTCCACCAAGGTTCAGTCCTCAGTCCCCTCCTATTTATCATAGTCCTCCAGGCAATAACGGAGGAATTCAAGACAGGTTGCCCCTGGGAGCTCTCTCTATGCTGATGACCTTGCTCTAATTGCTGAGTCACTATCAGAACTGGAGGAAAGTTCCAGGTGTGGAAACAAGGATTAGAATCGAAGGGCCTTAGAATCAACCTAGCCAAAACCAAAGTTCTAATAAGTAGGAAGGTAGATCAATCACAAACGCCTTCAGGTAGATGGCCCTGCTCGATCTGTAAAAAGGTGTAGGTAGAAACTCTATAAGATGCACCAAGTGTAAGCTATGGACACATAAGAGGTGCAGCAATGTCAAAGGAAGGCTACTAGGAAAATAGTTTTTGTCTGTGGCAAATGCTCAGGAGCAATAAACACTGGAAATATGCAGAGACCAACTTCTGCCACGTTCCAGGGAGACAAACTAGAAGTAGTTGATAGCTTCCGCTACCTAGGAGACCAAGTCAGTAGCGGGGGTGGGTGTGCTGAAAGTGTAACTGCTAGAGTAAGAATAGCCTGGGCAAAGTTTAGAGAGCTCTTACCCCTGCTGGTGACAAAAGGCCTCTCGCTCAGAGTAAAAGGCAGACTGTATGATGCATGTGTACGTACAGCCATGCTACATGGTAGTGAAACAGGGCCGTGACTGCTGAGGATATGCGTAAGCTCGCAAGAAATGAAGCCAGTATGCTCCGATGGATGTGTAATGTCAGTGTTCATAATCGTCAGAGTGTAAGTTCCTTGAGAGAAAAGCTGAACCTAAGAAGCGTCAGTTGTTTGGCGTGCAAGAGAGACGGCTGCGCTGGTATGGTCATGGACAAGAAAGGCTGAAGATAGTTGTGTGCAAAAGTGCTACACCCTAGCAGTGGAGGGAACCTGTGGAAGAGGTAGACCCAGGAAACCTGGACGAGGTGTGAAAAGCACGACCTTCGAACTTTAGGTCTCACTAAGGAAATCTAGAGACCGAGACCTATGGAAGTATGCTGTGCATGAGAAGACCCGGCAAGACTAGTCAGGCCATAACCCTCGGCCCCGACCTGGGACGTAGTCAGTCCTGTGCATACCTTCCTTCTTGTGACACTTATGAAGACCTGTTGAGGCAAGTGAAAATCAAATCAATCAAAACAAACCAAAATCGATGAACATCAGTGGAATTGTATTCTTTGTGGTACCAGTGCCGGTGGCACACAAGAAACCACCCAAACGTGGCCGTAACCAGTACCGCATCGACTGGCCTCCGTGCTGTGGGCACAACAAACCCATCCGATCGTGGCCGTTCGCCAGCCTCATCTGGCACCTGTGCCGGTGGCACATAAAGACACCATCCGAAGACCCGGCGACGTAGTCAGTCCACCTGTGCATACCTTCCCTCTTATGACACTTGTGAAGACCTGTTGAGGCAAGTGTGTGACACTTGTGAAGACCTGTTGAGGCAAGTGAAAATCAAACCAATCAAAATAGATGATATCAATGGAATTTGTATCTTTGTGGTTCCGTACCGGTGGCACACAAGAAAACCATCCGAAGTGGCCGTAGCTGGTACCGCATCGACTGGCCTCCGTGCTGTGGGCACAACAAACACCATCTGATCGTGGCCGTTCGCCAGCCTCACCTGGCACCTGTGTCGGTGGCACATAAAAACACCATCCAAAGACCCGGCGACGTAGTCAGTCCACCTGTGCATACCTTCCCTCTTATGACACTTGTGAAGACCTGTTGAGGCAGAGGCAAGTGTGTGACACTTTGTGAAGACCTGTTGAGGCAGAGGCAAGTGTGTGACACTTGTGGAGACCTGTTGAGGCAAGTGTGTGACACGCGTGACACTTGTGAAGACCTGTTGAGGCAAGTGAAAATCAAACCAAATCAAAATAGATGAACATCAATGGAATTTGTATCTTTGTGGTTCCAGTACCGGTGGCACACAAGAAAACCATCCGATCGTGGCCGTTCGCCAGCCACATCTGGCACCTGTGTCGGTGGCACATAAAGACACCATCCGAAGACCCGGCGACGTAGACAGTCCA